>NW_027185867.1:6779763-6800550 GCF_028583685.1 Petaurus breviceps papuanus
AGTGGGGGGAGGAGATGAGAAAACAGGATTTTCCAAGCTCTTCAGTGGTCAAATACTCTGGGTATTTTGTGGAGAGATATGGTTTCAATAAATCAGCTTATATCAACTCCAAAACAAACTCCATTTTCTTCTCTCTTGTTCCAGAGGCGGGTCCTCTTCCTCACCAATGATTACTTCTTTACAGACATCAGTGACACACCTTTCAGGTGAGTTGAGTGACCCAAGCCAAGCAGGAAACATGACTGCCAGCCCTCTCCTGGCCTGGATAGATGGCGTTATAATGGGTTGAAGTGGTGTTTGAAGAATTCCTAACTTAACAATGCAGAATGAGGTTGGGGAAAGAGCACTGAAGAAGTCAGACTGGTCTCTGGTCCAACTCTCCCATAAACTAGCCCTCATTTAGTATCTCTGGCCCCCAATTTCTTCATCTGTAAAATGAGAGCTTTGAGTTTGCATCTTTGAGCTTTTTTGTGCCTCCAAAAACCTATAGTTATGAAGACCCACAATGAAGGTAGACTTCATATAGACTTACTGAATGAAAAAACAAGTTTCCTCTCTGACTTATTTTCTCTAAAACTTCCTTAATTGTTTATAAACAAATTATCAGTTATCAATAATGGTTTTGGCTGGTAGAGATGTTAGATATAACTACGATATCTGTCGTCTTAGAGTGGTACTGTACTAACATGTCCATGAGAACTTGGAATGAGATGAAGTTAAGAAATATTGGGGGTAAGGAGAGCCTGTGAGGTCCCATTCAAGGTTTCCTTTACTCCAGAGGAGGACAAGGTCAAATTGAGTTCTGGGGAAAAGAGGCAAGGAGGGTTGCTGAGTTTATTTTTGTAGTAGGGAGCTTAATCAATTTTGGGGTCTTTGGAATTTGGTAGGTATTGGGATACTGGGTAAGTATTCTCTTGTAACAGGGGAATGGGTTCTCTTAAGTCAAAAGATTGTCAACCACCTTTATCTAGAAGAGGAGGAGGTGGAGTCATGAAACAGGGGGGGAGAGTGTGAAGTGTTTGGGGGTGACCCCTCTAGTTCTAACAGGAAAAGCCTTTAATGCTAGAGCCAAATGTATGGGCAACTCACAGGCTGAGAAAAGAAGGGAAGAGATCTCATAACATGGAGGATAGAAGGCCAGGCTTGGAGTCCGAAAGACCTTCATGCAAGTCCTGATTCTGACACAACCTCTGGGGAAGTCTCTTAACCTCCCTATGCCCCAGGAAACTCTAACATCATAAGATACAGAGTAGTCTTTGCTGGATATCTTCGCTGCTGGTGGTAGTTTCTGCACTTGTTGGAGTTTCCCATATGGATGAAGTCATAGGTCCAGGCCAGAAAAAAAGTGTGAGTTGGATAAAGTGACCTCTTATGTCTCTTCCAACTCTGAGGTTCCATGAAGTAGGCATGGAAGACTAGAGGCCATTTGATGCTGATGAATAATAATTCCCTTTGCTCTTTGATGCAGTCTCGGAATGGTGCTGTCCAGAGGCCATGGGGAGTACATCCTGCTGGGAAATACTTCAGTAGAGGAAGGTGGGTCAAAGCAATGTTTATTTCTTTGTTTTTTTCCTTCATTTCTGGAATAATGGACAGGGCCAGCCCTGGGGTAAACAGATTTGGCAGCCCCCCAGAATTCCCTACTTGGAACAGATTCTAAGAACAGTGACTGTCTGGTGAGGAGGTGTCTGCAAGCTTCACGATATCTGGGTTACCAGGACACAAAGAATCAGTCAGCCAGCCAGGCAACACAATTGATTAAGCACTAGGCTTGCCAACTGTCAATAGTCCAATTCTGTGAGATTTGAGGAAGACAGAATGTTACATACAAGAAGGAAATTGTTGAAGGAGAATGCCTTCCTCTGAGCTTCCATGAAATACATTTCTTATTCAATCATTTAAATCTGTTATCTCAAATTTGGAGGGTTGAAACAAATGGGGAGGAGGTAGAAAAGAGAGGCAGGAAGGGGGAGATAAATAGAGAGTGATAAATGGATAGAAAGATAGACAGAGACAGAGTGAAGCAGGAGGGAGACAGAGAATGAATTATAGTGCCTAACATAGGAGACAAGGAAGAACCCCCCTCAGCCCGGTTTCACCACCCATAAAACCCCAACTCTTGTGATATGGCACTGTTCATGTTGGTCCCTGGTATTACCAAAGAAAAATACATACGTGCTAGGACCACAAGCCTTTCAGAACAGTGTTCTCTAAACTTTTTTTGATTTTGCACTCCGTCAATAAAATTATTACTATTACCATATTTTATAGTTTCTATAATTAGCAATAACTATAGTAGCATATTAAAATATATGATGGTTATTCTAAAATGCACAATCAAAATGTAAAATTTAAAGAATGAGATAAAGAAATTAATAGCATTTAAGAAGAATTCTTAAATAGATGATCTCATCAATTCAAGAGTTCCCTCCAATGATGCAAAATGCAATCTATCTATTCCTAACCATCCTGTGTGTCCTCCCATCAACTCATCACAGGGGATCTACTCCACATGCTAGAGGTCTTCCTCACTTTCACCCTTGATATTGAAAAGGTAGCAGTGGAAAAGCCTGGCTCTCTCTCTCTCTGGCTTCGTTTCTTGCCCATGACCAGCCTATCTTCTCTTCCTATCATACAGTTCCTTGATGATATTTTACTCCTTTACTCCTTTTCTTGGGAGCTAGTCAGTGCCTATATTTTATGATCTGCTCACACTCACACATCCATGCTCTTCTCCATGAGTGTGATACTCATTTTTAATCATTTAGAGACCTTTGTATACCATGTCTCACTACCATATAATGACACCAAAACAATATCCGTGAACTGTTGCCATTTCCCAAAGACAATCCAAGCCAATCTCCTCTTCTTGTTTAGCTTTGAGCCAAATATGTTGTCTGTCTGTCCCAGATATACATATATTGGACAAATTTTCAAGCCAAATCCATGATAAAAACTGGGCAATAGACATTCTTCATCTACTTGGTCTTTCCTGTGTAGGTAGGCAAGTGAAACTCCTTTGAAGAATTACAGATCTTTTCTAGTAGGATCTAGAATATTTTATCTTCAAATCATAGTATCTGGAATACCTTACCATTCACAGGGAAATCCTTTTCTGATTGGGCTCTGTGCCAAATATCTTCCATCAAGGAGATAAATACCTTTAGAGAGAATACACATTGATGTGTTATGCTTCTTCTGATGTCTACTATCAATGATGGTGTTTTTTCAATCATTGTATCTTCTAGAGGAATCTTGAATGATTTCAGTGTATGTATGGAAGATGCTTTGTTGTAAAAGCACCTGTAATCAATCAAGAAGCATTAATTAAGCACCTACTATTTGTCAAGCACTGTAGTAGGCCTTGGACATAGAACTACAGTGAATGAAACTATCTCTACAAGAACCTTACATACTAATTAGGAAAACAACAAACACATATAAGTATACATTAAGTATACACAAAATAAATATAAGGAAAATAAATGCAAAGTAGTTATGTACCAGGTAATTTAAGAAGGCCTTTGGGGAGTGAAGAACTACTCCTTGAAAAAAATATTGCTTATGTTACATGTTGAAGGAAAGGATGGATTTTGTGACATGGAGGCAAGGAGGGAGTGCATTCTGGGCATGGGAGATGGAACCTGCATGATGGAAAATGGAGTATCATGTGTTAGAAACAGAAGCCAGTTTCACTGGATCACAGAATATTGGAGCAGGAGTCCAATGAGCCTAGAAAGATTAAGGGCAGGTTTTAAAGGACTTTGAAGGCTAAATAAGGAGGCTATATTTCATCCTAGAGGCAATAGGACACCAGAAGAGTTGATGAAAGAGGAGAGTGACATGGTCAGATCTGTGCTTAAGAAAATCCCAGGCAAGCATTGTGTAGGATAGACTTGTTGAGTAGTGAGAAAATTAAGGCAAAGAAACAGAGCAGTTAGCTGTAGCAATAATGCAAAAGAGAAGAGATGAGGGCCTACAAGGAAGATGGCAACTGTGAGTGTAGAGAAGAGGTAAGATGCAAGAAATGTTGTCACACATAGAAATGGCAATATTTGGTGACCAACTGGGTATATGAAGTGAGGAAGAGTGAGGAGTCAAGGCCAATGCCAAAATTATAAATCTTGGAAACTGGAAGGATGGTGGTACCATCAGCAGAAATAAAGAGGATTGGAAAGGGGAAGGTATTTTGGGTGAAAGAGTTCAAGACTTATTGAGTTTAAGATGCCCAGTTTGAAATGTAAGGCAGGGTTTTGTTCTACTGAATCAATTTTTTAAAAATCAATAATCAAGGGGCGGCTAGGTGGCGCAGTGAATAGAGCACTGGCCCTGGAGTCAGGAGGACCTGAATTCAAATCTGGCCTCAGACACTTAACACAAAAAACTAGCCGTGTGACCCTGGGCAAGACATTTAACCCCAATTGCCCTCCAAAAAAATTAATAATCAGTAAGCATAATGGGATCTTAGAATGTCTGTATCTTTGTTAATTGTGAAATAATAGATATTTAATCCATTGTTAACTATTTCTTATGAAAACCTGCTTAGTCTCCACTACTACTACCTTCATGTACTATCTTGATTCAGAGATCATCAAAGATTCTATATAACCTGAAGAGTAGGCCTAGAGGTCAATAGTTATTGATATTCTCTTCTTGGTCACCTTTTTTAAGTATTAAGGGAAAATATTTTTTTTTACATTTTTGTACATTCCATTCCTATATATTAGTTTTTCAGGACTAACAAAATTGTGTCACCTCTATCATAGATTTCCTCTAAAATATAGTATCCAGATCTCCTCTATATACATTTGGTCCAATCCAACTCCTTTTTCCATCTTTGAGACTTTTCTATCACATAAGCATATCCAAGATTATTATATTGGGGTCCAAGTTTAGTGATTCCACTGTCTTTGATGGAGAGCAAATTATGTTATGATGATTTTTGCAAATCTTTTCCATTTTCTCTAACAAAACGTAGCCATTCTGCTTGCCACCATTCTACATGTGCACTTGATCATCTTCTCAGAGCCAAAAAAACCTTCATTAGACCCAATCTTTCCCTAAAACTATTGTGCCACTTCCTTCCTCCATTTCTTTGCCATGCTACTTGAACAAGCTACCCCCACTCAGTCCCTCCGCTTTCTCTCCTCTCACTCCTCAACCTTTTGCAGCCTGGCATCCATTGTCATCACTAAATTGAAACTTCAATCCCCCAAATTACCGATAATATCTAAATTGTCAAATATGGTGGTCTTTTTGAGTCCTCTTCCTCTTTGGCTCATCACCTGCTTTTAGCCAACCTCTCCTCCCAAATACTCTCCCCTCTGGGTTTTTGTGACACTTATGTCTCCTGGTTTTCTTCTAGTCCTGTGTCACCTCTCTTCCTCTGTCTCCTTTAATGGTTCATTATCCATGTCCTATCCCCTAATTGTAGTTGTTTCCCAATGTTCCATTCTAGGCCTTCTCTTCTCCCACTATACTCTTTACTAGCAACTTCCCCAGCTCCCATCATCTTTATGCAGACAATGTGAAGATCAATATATGCAGCCCCAGTTTCTCCCTTGAACTTTAGCCTAGAAGAGCAGTTGCTTATTGGATGTGTCAAAATGTATTTCATGGAGACGTCTTCACACATCCAAAAATGATCTTATTATCTTTCTCCCCCAAACCCTCTTCTCTTCCAGTCTCCCTTGTTTCTGTTGAAGACACCATCATCCTTTCAGCCTCCAAGATTCATAACCCCAGTGTTATCCTTAGCTTCTCATTTTTCCTAACCCCACGTATCCAATCAGTTGCCAAATCCTTCTATTTCTGCTGCAGCAACATCTCTTGCTGCCACCTAAATTTAGGCCCCCATCTCTTGATTATCACAACAGCCTTCAAGTCAACAGTGCTAACAAAGTGATTTTCCTTAAGCATAGATGTGACCATGTCACTCCCCTCTTTTATTAACTGAACTGTCTCCCTATTGCCCCTAGGATTAAATAACCTCATTGTTTATCCCTTAAAGACCTTTAAAATCTGGCCTTAACTTGTCTTTCCAGCCTCACTGGATATTACTCCCTGCCCTCCCCATCCTGTTCTCTTCAATCTAGCCAAACTGTCCTCTCGGCTCCTCTCAAATGATACTTCACCTCCCATCTGCATGCCTCTGCATGAGCCCTGGCAATGTACTTCCTCCTTATCTCCATCTTGTGGAGTCCCTCTCTTCCTTTGAGAAGCAGCTCAAACATCATCTTCTGCATCATTTTTGTTAATCCTCCCAACTGATAGATGCCTTTGCTAAGTGCTTTGTATATATTTATATTTATTCACTTTATGTTTCTGCTATATGTATGTATGTGTATACTTCCTTTCTTCTCCAATTGATTTTAGTTCCTTAATAATAGGGGTTGCTTCATTCTTTGTATTAATATTCACAGTACCCAGAACTTGGTAAGAGCTTAATAAGTGCTTGTTGAATGATTTTTTTTCCTTCTGTTTGTAGATCTTCTATTTTCATCATTGAATGCCTTAGAATGGCTTTAATCAGCTACATTGCCTGGCTTTACTTTCTATTGCTTCGTACCCTTGTCAGATGTCATATGGCATGTTGTATTTAGTAAATGGTTTAAGAAGGACGGGGGCAATCATGATGGTGAAGAGCCTTGAGGCCAGAATATATGGAGATTGGTTGAAGGAATTGAGCATGTTTGGTATGAAGAAGTAAAGACTCAGGGTATTTTAATTGCTGTCATGTGAAGGCGGTGTAGTGCTGGGCTTGGAGTCAGAAAGACCTGAGTTCAAATCCAGTCTCAGACAGCTAATTGTGCGACCCTGAACAGGTCATTTAACCTTTGTTTGCTTTAGTTTCCTCATCTGTAAAATGGGAATAGTAATAGCACCTACTTCCCAGGGTTGCTATAAGGATAAAATGAAATAATGTTTGTAAAGCACCTGGCAATAGGTATATATGAAGGTGGTACTGTAGTGCCAGACCTGGAGTCAGGAGGAGCTGAGTTCAAATCCAACCTCAGACACTTACCAGCTGTGTGACCCTGGGCAAGTCACTTTACACTGCTTGCCTCAGTTTCTTCATTTGTAAAATGAGCTGGAGAAAGAAATGGCAAACCACTCCAGTATCTTTGTCAAGAAAACCCCAAATGGGGTCATAGAGACTGAACAACATATGACTGCACAACAACAATAACAATGCCAGTTAGTATTATTATCAACACAGGGACTAGATTTGACCCCCGCAAAGTGAACCAATAGCAATGGGTAAAAGATACAAAAAGGCAAAGGAAGGTGTTTAATGACAGGAAAAATCTAAGAGTCAGCACTGCACTAAAGTGAACAAGCTGCCTGGAGAGGCAGGGGATCCCCCTCCTGGATGGTCTTCAGGCAGAGGCGGACTGGCCACTTGTCAAGGACGTCCTCATGCACATTCCTTTCATGTGTGAGTTGGACTAGATGGCCACTGAGGTCTCTTCAAACTCCCAGATTCCATGGCTTCTCTTCAAATATGGTTAGATCATGGTTATTTTCACCTCATCTGGTTGAGTTGCTGGTTAAGAGGTTGTACTAACAGTCGCCATATTGTTATTGTTTGTGTGTCCTTGCATTATTGGCATATGGTTTTTCTATTAGAATCTTATTAAGCTACTTGTTCATTTTTTGAGGTTTAGTTAAAATTGCATAATAAAATCTGTAAATCCATTTAATTGATCATGTGTCCATTCTAATACATTATAGTACACTGGAAGGGAACCAATCTTATCTTTCTAGCCTCATATAATATTAATCTCTTTCACACACTCCATGCTCTAGGCAAACTAGACTACTAATTGCTTCTTAAATTCTGCCTCCTGTGACTAACGTAGTCTCTTTGTCTATGTCTGCTAGAATCCTTATCAGTCAGACAGTCAATAAATATTTATTGAGTGCCTACTGTATGCCTGGCACTGTGGGAAGCACTGGGGATACAAAGAAAGGTGAGAATCAATTTAATCAATTAACACATTTATTAAGCACTTACTATATGCCAGGTACCATGTGAGGCACTGGGAATATAAGGACAAAAATGAAACCACCCCTATTCTTAAGGAGTTTACAAATTATCAGGGGAAATAATATATACACTTAGGAGAACATAGAAAATATACACAGAATAAACATAAAGTCATTTTGCAGCGGAGGCATCAGTACCCAGAGTGATAGCTCAGAAGCCATCTCCTCTATGAAGTTTGCCTACATAGGGTTGATGCAAGACTTCAATGAGATACTATATATTAAATATTTTGCAAAATTTAAAGTACTGTATAAATTTCAGTTGTTGCTACTGTTGCTGTTATTGTTAGTTTCTAATTCTCATCTTACTTATAGAGTTCAGATGAAAATAGTCTGATCTAGGTATATATATATATATATATATGGGCTAGTGCCATCCCCAAAGCTGAATGGAATAACTGGATCCAGAGCTCTGTGTGTGTGTGTGTGTGTGTGTGTGTGTGTGTGTGTGTGTAGAGGGAGGGGTCTTCTACTCCCTCGAGTGAGGTGGGGGGGGGATAACTATTTCAGGTGGAGAGAGGCAGAAAAGTAGCAAGGCAGATGACCAGATCCTAGGGAACCCCTGACTTGCTGGATGGAATATTAAAATAGTCTGGTACCCACAGGATACGATGGGTTAGCTGAATCTCTGCTCACTCATTCATCAAACAAGCTACATTTGATAAATTCAATGATATATAGCTTTGTAAAGTGAGAGATCTGTATTTTCTGAAAGCGTTTGGATAAATTATGTATGTGTACATGCATTTATAAGAATATATACATATGCAACACACACACACATACACAATCCTTCTTTGCCAGTTTTGTGTTGGCAAGTGACTATTGCCCATAGAGGGCCTTTTGATTTGACTCTTGGATCTTGGTCATTTTATGGACTTCATCCAGGGATAAGCCACTTTCAGTTATATTTCACAAATACAACAAAGGCTTTTATTAGAAAGTCTATTTCTCAGTAAAACTATGTTTGCTTGTTCTAAAAGTATTTCTGCAGGGTTTTAACATGTCATATACTTTAAGAAAGTCTGTCGATACTCTTTCTCCTTTTTGGCAATTAAATATTAGTTTTTCTATGTAACTGCCCTCAGGTGACTAGTTAATATTGTATAGGTTTTACTTTTGAAATCTTTTATGGCCCATTTTTCCCTTCAAAGGTATACATAAAGACTAGTGTTAATTGCTTTTTTAAAAATTCATCCTATTAAGCTTTGATTTCAGGGACCTGGAAAATCTCTTAAATAAACCACAGCTTTCATCTTCATAACCTTACGCTCAGAGTGCCTTGCTTAAAGCTATTGCCTTTATCCACTGATTCAATGTAATCTTACCTTAGGTTTTGTTAGAATGTAAGCCCCACAAGGACAGGGACTATTTCTCATTTATCTTTTTATCCCTGGTGCTTAGTGTATGTAGGATGCACTTAATAAAAGCTTTTTTATTCAATGTGACTTCCATATTCAAGCTTGAAGCTATTATCATCATTATTATCAGCAAAAGATAGTTTGTTCCTCTTCAGATTTTCCTGGAACACTTTATCTATATGTCTCCTTTTCCCTCATCACGCCCTACTTTGTATTCTACTTTTCTGTGTATGTATTGCTCAGCATCCTCTACCCCCACTAGACGTCAGTCCCTTGAAGGAAGAAACTCTTTTTTTTCCTTTTTATCCCTACTGGATAGCACAGTGCCTTGAACTGTTTAATAGATGTTTAATAAACGTTTCTTGAATTAGTGAATGGGTCAGTAGAATTATTTTCTTAAAACAATTCATTTCCCTTCCCTTTTTTCTTTTCCCTTTTCTTATACTAAGTGTGAATTCTCGTTTCAGGATTGCATGACTTATTACAACCAGACCTGACTCTGGCCAATGAGTGGTAAGTAGAACTATGAGGCAATTGAACACCAGGGGGCTGGAGAAGGAAAAGGGAGAAGATGTAATTTCTCTGGGCAAGCCCCATTATCATGTATTCCAGGATTTACTGTATCACAGATATTGATCCAGCTCATCGGAAGCTCAGCCAGATGGATGCCATGGTCCAGTTTCTGACCAGCAAAGAGCCTGACTTAGAATGTGAGTGTTAAGAATCATAGTAAAACTAGAGAATAGTAATCCCTCACATTTCTGTAGCATTTCACAATTTACAAAGTACTTTTCTCCCCAAAAACTTTGTTAGGTTACAAAAAGCATTATTTGTACCTATTTTACAGTTAAGGAAACTGAGGCCCATAGAAGTTACTCAATGAACAATAACAGTATTAAATGCCTACTATATTCCAGGCACTGTGCTAGGTGCTGGAGGTACAAAGAAAGAAAAAAAGTCTCTGCCCTCAAGGAGCTTGCATTCTACTTGAGGAGGCATGTAAACATAAACATATATATGGATGTATGTATACACATATATGTGACACACATATATGACATATATATATGAATAGAGATTAGACCTATAATTTTATTGTAATAGAGAACTTTCAGATAAGGAAATTTCTTCTACCACTGCATATTGACACCTTCTTTGCAACTTATGGTCTTAGAGAGTCACCTAGATCTCTAAGTAAGAGGTTAGTGCCTTGCCTAAGGTCATACAGCCAGTATATGTCAGAACCAGGTCTATATACAAAATGAACACAATATAATTGAGCAGTGGAGGTGGCAGTGAAGAAAGGGACTAGAAGCTGTGAGGATAAGGAAAGGCTTCACGCAAAGGTTGTCACGTGATCTGAGTCTTGCAGGAGAAGAAAGAGTTCCAGATGAGAAGGGAAAGTGTTCCAAATACAGAGGAGAGTCATTTCAAAGGCAGAAACGGGAGGTAGAATGCCATCTGCAAGGACCAGTTCAGCTGGACTAGTGTGTGCATGAAAGGGAATGATGTATAATAAGGATGGAAAGGCAGGCTGGAACCACATTGTGAAGGATTTCAAATGCTAAAAAGAGTTTATATTTGGTCCTAAAGATAATAGGCAGTCACTGGAGTTTGGAAGCACACATACAGAACCATTGCTATCACAAAATGAAACAATATCAGAATTATTGCTTGTCCCAAATAATTCATACAATAATCATTGATAGTGATGATTAATCTAACCCATGAGAGGTGATGAAGTCACAGAAAGAGAGATAAAGAAGAGGGTCAAGTGGGACAGTTAGGTGGTGCAGTGAATAGAGCACCAGCCCTGGAGTCAGGAAGACCTGATTACAAATCTGACCTCAGACACTTGACACTTATTAACTGTGTAACCCTGGGCAAGTCACTTAACCCCAATTGCCTTGCCAAAAAAAGAATAGGGTCAAGGACAAAACTTTGATGGGATGCCCATACTTAGGGATGGAGAAATAAATTGTGGTCCAGCAAAGGAGACTTAGAAGGAGCAGTCAGGAAGATGGAAAGATAAACAACATAGAACAGTGTTTAAAAAAGACACAGGATAAGCAAGTATCCAGGAGAAGTGGGTGGTCAACAATATGAAAAGCCACAGAGAGATCATGCAGGATGATAATTTACAGAAGGCCTTTTAGATTTAGTAAACTAGATTGTATATGGTTGAGAAGTGAGTGGGAGATGAAGTAATAACCCGAGTTCCTAAGATAGTAGGGGGATCAGAGGGGATAGAATTAAGGGTACAAATAAAGAGTTTGTCATTGGCCAGGAAAAGGAGCCCTTCTTCCTCAGAGAGAGCAATAAAGGAGGAGAAAATGCGAGGATATAGAGGGACTTGCATGGAATAGGGAAGATCAAAGAAGTCATAATGCCTGGTCTCCGTTTTCTCAGTAAAGTAGAAAACAAAGTCATCTCTGGAGAAACAAAAGAAATAGTAGGTCTCTGTGTCACCTCTCAAAAGCAACTGTACCTCCCCAAGTGCTTGAGCAGCTCCATACTCCATACTTGCCCCTCTCTTTCTCTGAAGCCTCCCTTCCCATGAAGGTAGTTTTAGGAAATCATACTTAGATCCACATGACCTGTTATTTACACTTGTAAATTGTTTACTTAGGGGTGCAACTACTACCCCAGGTTCAAAGTACTCTGTGGGTCAACACACCTAAACTATAGATCATGAGCCCCCAATGGTGATAATAGTCAACCAATAGACACATTGGCTCAAAACAAACCACGATGGTCTAATAAGAACAGTAGCTTCCCTCTCGGTTATTTCCTCCTTATCCTGGATGTAGTTTGCTTGCATACACTAGTTGGTCTTCCCCACTAGACTGAGCTCCCTGTGGGCACGGACTGTCTTCTGCCTTTCCTTATATCCTGAGCACAGTGCCTGGCATACAGGGACTTAATAAAGTCTTACTGACCGACTGAGTAGCTACAACATTCCTCCCCCCAGCACATGCAAACATACATAAACCTAGGGTGAACTTTCCAACAAATACGCATAGCATCACTGAGAAAACTGATAATGTACATGGAATATCCCAGTAACAAACCTCACACATGGGGAACAAATGTTTCCCTCCTTACCTGTTGCTCTCTGGTAAAGAGGGTACAAAGGGAAAGGCAAAAATTAGTGGGTTCTTCCTCCTCTCTTTAGACTACCAGAGGTCACATTCATTCAAGCTGATTTCTGTATCCACTCTGTAGGGTTGGCATGTAGGGCATGGCCAATCTTCAGCCAGCCAATGTCCAGGTGTCCTAATTTTATCAAGGAAGAATTTACTATCTCATAAAGGATAAAAATGTGAAGACCCTTATTTGCCCTTCCTTTAAGACATTAACTCTTTGTTGTCTGTTATCTATTCCATCTGTCATTTCATCAGTTGAACTGGGGGAAAGTTGGATTAGGGATGTCCTGATCAACCACACACACATATACTATATGAGAAGTCCAAAAGTCCCTTAGAATGATACTCAGAAACCCTGGTTTCCAGTCCCTTTTCTGCCACTAGCTCACTGTGTGATCTTGGGCAAGGTTCTTCACCTTCCTAGTAAAATGAGTACATTTGACTAAATATCCATAAGGTTTTCTACTCTATTCTAGTAAGGTGGAGCTGAGATTATTCTAGCCTAACCTAGCCATTCTATTCTTACTTCCTAAAGTAAAGGAAAACCTCTGAAGGAACAAAACAAGGCTTTGGCTCTGGGCAGGATGGGTAGGATGGTAGATGAGAACAGAGAATGCTTGAGTCTCCTTTTACTTTGTGAAGTGCTGATTTTACTTACTGTAGGTGATGAGGAACTGGTGCAAGAGGTCCTATTTGACGCCGTGGTGACTGCTCCAATGGAAGCCTACTGGACAGCTTTGGCCCTTAACATATCCGAGTATGTCCTGGGAAGAGATGTGAAGACCCAAGCAAGAAGTTGGGGACATTTCAGGCTCCCAAGACCAAGCATGCCATAGATCAGGGCCTCCTAGTCAACTAGTTGCTCAGAAAATTACTCATATACTCTTGGCTTGCGCTGCTCATGAATAATGATAGGGGCAAGGCAGTAGGTGTGGAAGTTTCCTCCACATAGCAGATTGAACAGTTTTCTAGGATTTCAGACATCCTAGACAAAGTTCTCAGAAGTGATCATCCATATCCTTTAACAATGCAAAAAGTGCACAGTTGCCCCCCAGAGACCACATGCCCAACTATCCTCTGGAGTGAGTCTTTCTTGAAGTAGGTAAAAGGGGCTGGCTTCTCTGTGTCATACTCCTAAACCAATTATAAGAGCTCCTTTGGCCACAGGGCCCCAGAAAGGTAAATCCAAGCAGCCTAGTTATTTACAAACAAATATGAAGGGATTCTTCAATAAGTTGTGAAGCTGTCTTTGGCATACCTTGGCACTCAAGGTTTCCTCAGAAGGAATTTGGCAATTTTGACCAGAGGAATAGGTCCTGAAGATGGTGGTAGCAGTACTAGAGAAAAGGAGGAGAGTGGATGTCAGGGTGTGTGTGTGTGCATGCGTGTGTGTGTGTGTGTGTGTGTGTGTGTTTAAAGCAGATAGACAGATGGCTAGATATGGAGAGTAGGAGAGTAGAAAATCCCTACTGGTTCACCCTGTATTATTTCTCCCAGTTTTTTGGCTGGTGGGTTTTAATTTAACTCCTGCCCCAATAAACTTCATTACCACCAGATGGTATTACTTGGTGCTTCTCCATGTTGAGCAGTCTTCCCCATAGAATTGCTTAAGAAGGCTGCAAAAACATTCATCCTCTTACCCCTAAGAATTGAGCCATGTCAGAGGTTATTAACATTACCAGAACGATGATTACCGGTGCTTTCATGATTCCATGTTATGGCAGTGCCAACTCTGAAACAGTCCTACACATCCTAAACATGTAGGGTTCTAGTGATAACTTCTTAAAGACAGTGTCTTGAGTGTTGGTTTTCTTAGACCCCTCAGTCTAGACCCCAAAAGAAGTTAGCAAAACCTAAACAATACTAGACTCTAGTTGATTAAAATTAGAAGTGGTGGCCCTCAGACCTGGCACCATACTTCTTCCCTGTGTGGATTATTGTGGCAACATGAGAAAATTTTTGAAAATTTGCCTTGTTAGAAGGTGTTTTTACATATTGGTCACAAAACTATCAAAACTTCTTCTGCATATGTCTCAAAGTCATCACCTTGGGGCGGCTAGGTGGCACAGTGAATAGAGCACTGGCCCTGTAGTCAGGAGGGCCTGAGTTCAAATTCGGCCTCAGACACTTAACACAAACCTAGCCATGTGACCTTGGGCAAGTCAACCCCAATTGCTCTGCATTCCCCCCTCCAAAAAAAAAAAAGCAAAAAAATAAATTTAAATTAAAAAAATAAAAATAAACAAAGTCATCACCTCTTCATCTTTTTATTCCTCTAAGACCTGGAATAGAGTATCTCCTTAATGAATTCTCCTGATCACTATCCTTCAGGTCCCAATTCCCCAGAAGCCAAGATAACTGTATGGGACAGGGAAGGTATGGGAGGGAGTACAGAAACTCAGTGCCCTAGAAATCAGATGAACAAGGAAGGCAAGGGATTTCATAGGAAAGCCTAGACCTGCCAGAAATGGCACTTAACAGTGGATGGTTTGCAGTGGCAAGTCACTGGGAATGAAGCTTACCTAAGGAGATTTCCCAAAAGTCAGATTTGGGGACTAAAAGGAAAAAGAGAAGACCCAGAAAAGCCTTCATGTCTGCACTATATTCTTTTCCTCCCACTTTCATAAACCTAGGAAGCTACAGCAAAGACTTGGTCCCAGTTTCAAGAAATAATCTTTTTCCTTCCCTGGTCTCTTCCGCAGGAAATCTGAGGATGTGGTGGACATGGCCTTCCTGGGCACCCGGGCTGGCCTCATGAGAAGCAGCCTATTTGTGAGCCCTGAAAAGCTCTCTAACAGGTAAGTTGGCTTGATCAACCTCAGGGATCAGAGGTTTTCTACAGAAGAGACCAAGACTTTGTTTCTTGGTGAAGTAGAGGTAGGAATAAAAAGTGGACTTTGATTCAGGTCAGGATGAGGAGAGTATGGACAGGAGAATGAGAGCCTAAGAATCCTGCTGCAGACAGAGCTGGGAGATGGCAGTAACAAGGAGAAAAAGGAAGGAGGGAGGCCATTTACTTCTGTGTGGGAACAGTAAAGAGATTTTCCCTTTAGGAAAATGTGTTTGCCTCAAAGTGACAAAGTATGTTGTTGTTTGTTTGTTTTTTTAAAGCAATTGGGGTTAAGTAACTTGCTCAAGGTTACACGGCCAGTTATTTTGTGTGGGTGTTAAGTATCTGAGGCCAGAACTGATCCCGGGTCTCCAGACTCTGGGGCCAGCGCTGACAAAGTATGTTTTAAGAAGTTGAGGGCTGAGCCTAAGGCCCAGACAGCAACCATATGTCCTGTTGATGTCCTAAACCAAATGACCAAAATTAAAAAAAATTTAAGACTTTAATATTAGACTACGTCCCAATTTTTGGTTTGGAAAATATAGCCACCAAAGATGTAGGTCAAGGTTCTCTGCTTCATTATTATGAATTATTCCCAGGCACTGAAAAGGAAAATTTCTGCCAAATCCTATGATCCGAACTTTCTCAGAGTTTTTCCCTCAAGCCATGTGGCAATCACACAATCCCCTTTCTCCTAAGATATATTTGGAGTTTGGGGAAATCTTTTTCTGGTCTAACGGAGCTTTAAAGGATCCCAGAACCAATGCAACATGTCATGGGCTTAAGGATGGCTTTCTTCCAAATGGCTTGGAGATTTAATAATGCCACCATCCCAGTGGCCTTTCATGACTGTTGCCATGGCAATGGGAAGGCCCAAGCCAAATGTGGAGAGTGCTGTAGCACCACCTGGTGGTTTTGTGTCAGAAACATGAGACCCATAAATTTTAGAAGACAGGGAAAAGGAAGGAAGAGGGTTATTAGGCCAATCTGCCACGATTTTCCTTAGCTTCTAGGGTCACTACACCCATCCTGTTTTACCTTTTAAATTAGGGTCCATTTAGCTATGAAGATCCATTTCTAGGGTTACACTGAGATCTCAGAGACAGAACTCACACAATTTTAGCAAAACTGGAGTCCTATATAGCCAACTTTAGTGTAACACACTCACATCCTACTTCTTCCCTCCGTCCTGGTGAAAGATGATAACCAACAGATGGGTACTCTACCCTGTAGCCTAATTGGAAAGAAAGGGAATGAATAATGGAGCAAGACTTCCTGGAGGAATCTCCCTAGAGTGTGCTGTTACCCCACTATGCCATTTTTAAAAACAAGGTCAGAAAGTCAGCAACTGGTTATTCTGGACCACAGCTCAGTATAGTCTCTGAGCTCAATCAACAAGAAATTGATTAGCCATGTGACCTTGGGCAAGTCACTTAACCCCAATTGCCCTCCAAAAAGCGAAAACAAAAAACAAAAACAAAAAATTGATTAATTTGGGGGTGATTGCTCCAACCCTAAGCTTCCCTCTCCCCTATCTCCAGCCCAGCCTTCTACCTGACCCCCAGTTATAGATCCTAGAATTATGGAACAGGAGCAGATCTTAGATATTGTTTCACCCAGCTCCTTCATTTTATGAATGACGAAGCTGAAGCAGTGAAATGCCTGGCCCTGGATTCTTTTCCACCTCTAACCAAATCAGGAAAGATGTGGGAGAGCTCACTGAATAACGATGGGGCTGGATGGCTGCAGGGTATTGGTAGGCTCTGTAAGAGGAGGTGCAGAAAGTCTTGGTATTGCCAATTTTTCACCACTATCTCTGTCCCAAGGAGATAAAACCTCAATGCTAAACTAATTTTTCAACCAAACTATATCTGAGGAAGCCTGGGCCCTCTCCACCATGTGAGTTGGGCATCAGTTCTCACACATCCACCTGGTAGACTATCCAGAGACCTTTTTTTTAAGTCTCATGTCAACTCCCCTCTGCCTCTGCACAAGGCTGTTAGACTAGCCTTCCCTGCTCCCATTTGGCGTAGAGGGAAAATCTGGTAGAGATATCTGTAGCATGATATCTGATGAGATAAACAGAGATAGATAGATGTGTGTGTGAGAAAGAGAGAGAGGAGAAGAAGAGGGAGAGGAGGGAGGGAGAGGGAGGAGAGGGGGGAGAGAGGAGGGAGAGAGAGAAGAGAGAGAAAAAGAGAGGGGGGAGGGAGAGAGAGAGGAGGGAAGGAGAGAGAGAGGAGATGGAGGGAGGGAGAGGGAGAGAGATTAAAGTGATTTTTTAAAAATTAACCACCATTTGAATTTATCATTGCCAGTGTGGGTAATTACATTGAACTTGTAATATCCCAAATCAGGCAATTCTATCCCAAGTTTCTTTGACTGATCCTTGTATGTAATGTGAGGACTGGAAACCATGCCACATGAGAAACAGTTTTTAAGAGCTAGCAATTGTTCAGTCTAGGGAAGACGGGAAGCATGACGTTGTCTTCGAGTATTTGAGGGGCAGTCATTTGGAATAGGAATTAGCTTGTTCTGCTTCACCTCACATGGTAGAATAGGGGCTAGAAGCTGCATAAAAGGGGACAACATCACTGTCCCAAAGTGGCATTGTCTGCTCAGGAGACAGTGGGTCTTCCATAACTAGAGGTCAGATGGCCACTTGTCAGAAATGTTGTAGAATGTATTCTTATTCAGATAGTAGCAGGAATCTAAAGTCTCTTCTTCTATTTCTGAGCTTCTATGGGTGTGAAGCTTTCCCATTTAAAATTTTCACTTCATAAAATCCTAACTTTTAAAATCCATCAAAGACCCTGAGACCCAACTGAGTAAATTCATCCCAAGGGCATTTGAGGATAAAAATAGGACAATAAAATAGATGAAAATGGGAAAAAATATTGAAAATATTTTTATAATAAACTGTTTCCTTCAGGTCTCAGCAAAAGTCCCACCTTCCTCGAGAAGTCTTTCCTGCCCCTTCTTAATCACAGTGCCTTCTTGCTGAGATTATTCCTAATCTCTCTTGTATATCATATGCATGTTGTTTCCCTCATTAGACTGTGAACCATAGAGAGCAGGGACTATTTTTTGCTTTTGTTTGTATTCCCAGAACTTAGCAGGGTTCCTGGTACATAATAGATGCTTGTTGACTGACTGATGAGGGTCTCAGATTTCTGAAAAGATGCTAAAGTCTCTCTCTTGGCAGGAAGTTCCTGACGCTAGAAGACAAGTCCAGCATCTTCACCATGGACCACTTTCCCCTCTGGTACCGGCAGGCTGCAGAGCAGCCAGAAGGGAGTTTTGTCTTCAGCATCCCTTCTGCAGGGGAAGCAGGTAAGTCAGATCCTAGTGCCACTGTTAAGAATGTGGCCAAGGGATTTCTTCCTTCTTACTTAATGAGAAGCATAAGAAAGTTAACAAACTCTGAGTGACAACCATCTAGGACTCCTGGGTCCGCTTCTCAATTCTACTTTTGACATTTTGATTATTTAATCAAATATAATCAGAAATAACACAGATTATTCATTTTGTAGCATGCCTCTTTTGTTGTTGTTCAGTTATTTCA
Organism: Petaurus breviceps papuanus; assembly: GCF_028583685.1. Lineage (NCBI taxonomy): Eukaryota > Metazoa > Chordata > Mammalia > Diprotodontia > Petauridae > Petaurus > Petaurus breviceps. The sequence goes on from NW_027185867.1 coordinate 6,798,715, forward strand.
GTTGTGTCTGACTCTTGGGGTTTTCTTCACAAAGATACTGGAGTGGTTTGCCATTTACTTCTCCAGCTCATTTACAGATGAGGAAATTGAGGCAAACAGGGTTAAGTGACTTGCCCAGGGTCACACAACTAAGGAGTGTTGATCAGACTTGAACTCAGGGAGATAAATCTCCTGTCCTCTATCCACTGCTCTACCTAGCTGTCATAAAATGAGAATAGATAATCATGTTCCCCAGATCATAGGATCAAAGATTTAGAAATGGAAGGGACCTAAGAAGTCATCTAATCTAACTCCCTCATTATACAGAAGAAACACTGAAGCCCAGAGAGACTGAGTACATTAATTGCCCAAGATCACCTAGGGAATATGGAGTAGAGCCAAGACCTGAAGCCAGGTGCTCAAATCTAGCATCCTTTCCACAGCACCATTCTGCTAAGGCCTGAAGAGGTCATTTGGAAAGGCAGACAGCTGAGTACTGGAAAGAGCAGGAGACTGGGAGTCAGGACACCTGGGCTCCAGTTCCAGCTCTGCTACCAATGAGCTCATGGGCCACTTTCACTGCCTTAGGCCCCAGTTTTCTCATCTGGAAAACAAGTGTGTTAAATTCAGTGGTCTCGACCAACCTTGAAAATATCATCCTGTGAATCTAATTGTTAAGTAGACTTCCTGAGCTAAGGAATATAAGGACCTCAGCAAATCCTGCTGTCAGAGGCAGAGTTGGACCTCCATAGAGACAGGTTCCTGTGTGTCAAGCAGTACCCCCTTAACCTGGAAAAATGACCAAAATCAGGGCACCCCTGCAGTTAAAGCGAGAAGGGATTTCAAAGACCAAGTCCAATCCACTTCTATGACAGATAAGGAAATTGAGTTTACAGAGCTGAACTGACTTGCTTAAGGTCACACAGCAGGTAGGTGAAGTTGTGCTTTCTAACTGAGGATTCCTTGAAAAATTACCAGCAGCCAGAATATTTCACTGATGTGAGATTTTCTTTCTTTTTCTTCCTCCTCCTCCTCTTCCTCTTCTTCCTTTCTCTCTCTGTCCTTCTCTCTCCCCTTAGTTCAACACTAACCACAGATGACCAAGAAGTTTTGGAATAAAAGAGGCAGCTAGGAATCAATACTGAAGTAGGCAGGGGTAAAACTAAGGCAGGAGGGATAGAATTAGCCAAAGGAGGGAAAAGCTTTTACAATCAATTTTACACTAGTGAATGAAAAAAGAAATTTTACACTCACTGGGTTGTCAGAGCCAGGGACAAGCTGGTAAAAACCTTGATGCACCCTAGTTAGGGTCCTTCCTCCTACTCACCACTACCACCGAGTTACTCTCCAAGTTACCAGAGGCACAGACAAATGCAAATTGCTTGAGGAAACAACACATCGACAAGGCCCAGCCTTCAGGAGGCTCCCCATGGCCAGCTGGGGTAACTCAGGAATCTGAGATAAAAAGTAGTCAATCTTGCTAAAAAAAATCTTCTAAATAAAATTGTTATCTGGTGGAGGTGGTTCAGATTGCGTATCAAAGAAATGCATGGATAGGTTAGGAAAAGTAGGTCTAAGAATGCTTTGTACCAGTGGGGTCCCTACATGAGCCTTCTCCCTTCTCTCTACCCCAAATCCCTTCTGCCTCCAGATGTTCGGTGCCTAAGTCTCCCTCCTCCCTCCCTTTGCCCTGCTCCATCCATCAAAATTAAGGGTAGGTACTGAGGACTCTTTTTAAGGTCTCAAAGGGGTCTCAGTGATAGTACCTCAATTCCCTATGTATTCCTCTTACTCCTGTGGCTGACAGGTAGTTGGTTGGTTGGTTGGTTGGTTGGTTGGTTGGTTGGTTGGTTGGTT
>NW_027185867.1:6800560-6802588 GCF_028583685.1 Petaurus breviceps papuanus
GTTGGTTGGTTGGTTGGTTGGTTGGTTGGTTGGTTGGTTGGTTGGTTGGTTGGTTGGTTGGTTGGTGATTGTCCTTCATTCTTGAAGAGGACTAGAATGACAGTACTGTGCTAGAGTTGAGTTACAGTGTGTCCGACTGTGGCTGACCAGACCCATATGAGCTCCAAGTGTTCTTGGGCTGACAGGCAGAGGGCACTGAGGAAGATCCCCTTTTCTGCTCCTGAGTTAGAAGACCAACATTGCGTCCTGTAGCATTGTGGAGTCATTATTGGGAAAATATGTTGATTCAGAATCATGTCACCCAGGGGTTCTCCTAGCCAAAGCACTGAGTCCCTCACCCCCCCCCCACCCAACCCCAGATGCTGTCCCTGAAACCAGCTCTCCACCTGCGCTTGTCACCAGAACTCTGCCTGCTCACTGCCTGGGAAGCTTTTTGTGGCATTGAGGTAGGAGGGCAGGTGGGTGGGGAACTGAGCAGCAAGGAAAAGAGTGAGGCTGGCAACCCAAAAATGGGCCAGTGGGGAATGGTGAAGCTGAGAAGAGATGAGCTCTCCCTCCACTTAGGTATCTGCACATCTACCTGCTCCCTGTGGCACAAGGGAAGGAGAGCTAGATTCAAGGACAGGACATGGCATCAGATCCCGACTCGGTCGTTTGCTGCGTCTGTAACCCTGGGAAAGTGACCCTTCCAGCCTCAGTTTCTTCATCTGTGAAATGAGATAGTTTGACTAAATGACCTCCAAAGTCTCTCCCAGCTGAGAGTATGGTGTACGCTTACCTAGATGATAAATGCTTAGTGAATTGAATTGAAATCCAGGAGGAAGGAGAAGATGACCACATTGGAAAGAAAAACTAGAGAGAACATGGCCCCAGGGTTGGAAGTAACATCCTCTGATTCCTGTTTGTTATTTGTTGGGGGTGGAGGAGGGAAAGGGGACTCCACCCTCATTACACTGTCTTGCTGCCAATGCTAGATACACCAAAGGGTCTTGCTGATACCAACAGACCTCAGTTCACCTCTTGTCCCTCACCCAGGAAGCATCAGCCCTGGAGCAGCATCAATTACATCAATGTTGCAATAGTTACCCATCTTTGCTACCTGAAAAATGATGGGCCTAGCAAGAGGACCTGAAATCCATAAGATCCTTAGATAGCATTTTTACAGGAATTTCTTATCTTTTTCTTTCCACATTTCCTAAATGTTTGTGTCATGCAAAACATGCACAGGTAGCTTTTGTTGAAGGGCAAATGCAGCCAGATTTCAAAGGCACAGCTTTCAAGAAGCTGACCTTGGCAGTTATCATGGCATTGTATGGAATGAGCTCTCCATCAATGCCAAGGTCCTGGGCAGAGACCTTCTGGACCAATTTTGCTAACCACAAGCTCCTGGAATCACAATGTTTTAGATTACAAAGTGGTCTTCAGCTTATCATATTATTAATAGTACTATTAATATTAAATAAGAATTTGACATTTTTATGCCACATTAAAGTTTTCAGAAACTTTAGAAGAAAGCTTCACATGCCTTTCTGATCCCTACCACCCTATAAAATAGATACTACAGCCATCATTATCCTCACTTTATAGATGAAGGAATTTGGTGTCAGAGAGATTAAGTGACTTGACTTTTTTGTGTTACACAGTTAGTAAATGTCAAGGGCAGGACCTGAACTCAGGTCTTCCTGGCCCACCTCCAGGACTCTTATCTACAACACTGTCCTGCCTCCTCATAAGGCGGTACAATGGGCAGTAGTCTAGTTACACAGTGGATGGAGCAAAATTGTGGTCCAACCTTCCTACAAGCCGCCCCATAAAAGCCATATTCAGTGTATGACAATAAGGGCCCGTTAGTTTCAGGTAATAACTGGACACAACAAAATTTCCATGTAACAAAAGAATCTTGGAGTTCATCATATTGAGATTTGACCTGTAGGCAAGAGATTATGAATTGCCCTGTAATTCTTGATGAAGACCAGGAAACCACACACACACACACACACACACACACACACACACACACACACACAC
>NW_027185867.1:6802598-6829990 GCF_028583685.1 Petaurus breviceps papuanus
CACACACACACACACACACACACACACACACACACACACACACACACACACACACACATTTTCTGTGGCATCAAGAACTCAAAGTTATCACTTAAATTCTGCTACCCTCGCAACTCACAGCTTAATGATGAACAAAGATGTAGGGGGAGAAAAAACTAAGAAAAGTCCCTATTGCTATCCACTAGGCTAACAGAAAGACCATGGTATCAAGCTTCAAATCAAGCTACAGTCATCATTGATTGATAGTTGTGGCCATCATTTTCACTAATAAACATTCCTTGAGTAATCACTAATGAGGATTCTACACAACCTTCTTTATGGCTGTTAAGACATGAACCCGTCAAGAGAGATCAGATCTGATTTCTTCCTACAGTTTGGACAGCATTACATAACATTTGTACTTGATTTTAAAAGACATCACAGGTTTACCAACCACAAGGCCCTGGAATTTAGCCAGCAGTCAAGGGAAACAGAGTCCTCTGGGCAGGACATACGAGGAGGATGGTTGACATCTGGAAACCTAAGCTGTCGCTCTATTGAACTACAATGGGATGGGGGTGATCAGGGAAGATTTGAGTGATGTGAATACTTGAGTATATTTGATAGCTAGACTAAATGACAACTTTAAAAATTCAGTACTGCCTAAACCATCCCATATTGTCCCAATAAGGGTTTTAGATCCCAGACTTAGTCACAGCATTTATACTCAATCACCAAATCCTAAAGGGGAATGGGGGAAGGTAGCCAAAAACCTCAGACTGATTTCAACCCTTCCCCCTCCTTCCGAGTTGCTGAGAACTTGACTAAGCAATGATTTTGTGTTTCCCCAGGATCCGTGACAGTGAGCACAGCTGTGGCTGTGACTGTGGACAAGAAGACAGCCATTGCTGCAGGTAGGGGCTGCCTCCATGAGGCCTAGAAGGACAAGAGCTGAGTTCACCAGAGTGGGTGGGGGAGAGAGGAGTGCTACACAAGGGAGCTGGGCAGAGTCTACAGGGCAGATATTTTCTGGTTGTAGTTTCTAAGGTGGGAAAGGTCTCCAGGCTCCTTAGTGCAAGGGACTGAAATTTCCATGGGGGCCTTGATGGTATTGCCTGGAAATTATTGTGCTAATCCCCTACTCCTCTCTAGCTCTTCTCCTTCTTAAAGGTCTTAGACTAGTGCCTGGAGGACACTAACAGAGATCTCTGCAGAATTCTGGGATTGGAGCATGGTGTTGGGAACCAGGACCCTGAGATTAGATTCCCCACTCTACCTGACTTCCAGGGTGCAAATCATTTTCCCTCCTCCTTAATTCAGTGCTTTTTTAGTCATCTGATGAAAAGCTTTTTGAGACTGGGGAGGGGAGGGAATTAATGAAGAAGCATTTCTTAAGCACTTACCATATTCTATGGGGGGCAGGTAGGTGGTACAGTGGACCTGAAGTCAGGAAGACTCATCTTCCTGAGTTCAAAACTGGCCTCAGACTCTTCCTAGCTGTGAGTCCCTGGGCAAGTCACGTAACCCTGTTTGCCTCAGTTCCTCAGCTGGAAAATGATCTGGAAAAGGAAATGACAAACCATTCCACCATCTTTGCAAAGAAAACCCCAAATGGGGTCTCAAAGAGTTGGACCTAACTGAACAGCAATAATGTTCAATGTATTCTGCTAAGTATTAGGGATACAGTTTTTTTAATGATAGTCCCTTGTCTCAAAGAGCTCACATTCTAAATGGGGGAGGAGGGGAAGGGAAGGAAATATCAACACATGCCAAAGGTTGTAGCCGCGAGTCAGATGGAAGGACCCCATGGTCTTCAGGGCAGAATGGCAAAGCACTTTCTGTGATGTTATTCCCATTGATAAAAAATCTATATCTGTGCCTGATGTTAAACTGTTTGACCGCCAAGGATATGGGTGCTAAGTACTTTCTTCACTGGGTCATCAGTAGCTGTGGCTGCTGAGAAGGCAGGGCCTTAGCCCCTGCCAAATTGTCAGACTTCATCTCTACAAGAGTTGGCTGCAGGGACTGAGTTGGAAGCAGTGATGGTGGTCTGGAGGTTGGAGGTCTTGCTATTCCCAGAGCTATTGGGCTCAAGACCCTGAGATGCTTCCATCTAGGGATGAGTGAGCTGACTATTTTCAGAAGCAGAGGATCTTGGAGTCAGAAGGTCCTAGAATGTCATTCAGCTCAACCCTCTTGTTTCTCAAGGGAAGGAAACTGAGGCCCATGGGGGTCAATTAATGACCACAGTTACACAGCTGGTTGATAATAGAATCAGGACTAAAAACCAGGTGTCCTGATTCCCAGCCTACACCACAGATGCTAACTAACACCTACCCTGCCTCACTTCCAAATCACTTTGGAATTCTGAGCTGGCAGTTACTCTGTAAGGACATTGACTTGCTGCTTCACATTAAACCAAGTATCTAAGGAAATACTCCAGGCTTAATGAGGAGATGAGGGTTTAAATGCTCTGTGGCCTAAATCCTGGGAGGGGAAGTGAAAATATCCTACAACTCCCCAGCACTTGTGGTTCTCTCTTTACTGTTCTTTACTAACTCCAGAAGTGATGTTAGCACGGCAGCCTCACCATCTCTGATTTTATAAAGACTCCAGAACTTTGTGGGCACCCACCAGCCACTGGCTGAGGAGGGCAGAGATAGGGACTTTACAAGTATTTGGACTGCCAAGTGAGGAAGATTTGGTTACCATGAAGTTGGCTCACCTTCATATAGCAGAGGTTTCTGTTAGGGGGTAAGATCAGGAAAGGGGAAGGATCCCCTAGCCTCCATGGTGGACACTCCCTAAGCAGGAGGTATTTGCTATGAAGGGGACTTGAGAGTCAGTACAGATGGACTCCTTGGTGGTTCATCCAGAGTTGTGAGTTAAGGGGAAAGAGAAAGATTAAATCAGATGAGCCTGAAAAAGAGGGCCAGAAACCACTTCTTTTCACGAGTCACAATCTTGGGCTGCTCTCTCCCCTGAGATATAAAGAAAGGATGGCAGAGCATTGCACTGCAGAGGACGGGAAGGTTGACTCAGTGTCTCCTTACTGCCCCTATCCATCTTTCTTCCCCTAAGCCATCACACACTGGCCCTGTCTGATTCCTGGGACAGAATTCAACCCCCAAGGTGCTGGCTGCCTAGAGGCTGCCCCACCCCCCTCCTTTGAGTTGTTCCTTTCTTGGCTCCCCTTTGTTTTCTGTGGTGCCTGAGAAGGAAAGGGTTCAGGATAGGCAGAGTCCTCCAGGGTCAGCCTCCTGAGCTCTTCAAGTATTTGGTGACGTTTCATAACTCGGAACTGAAGAAGAGCCATGGGAGGTTGCCATGGAAACAATGTCCCTGGTCCCTCTGGTCTGACTCACTGCTCACAATTGTTCTTGACTCTAGGGTTCCTGGATGTGACAGGAGAAGGATCATGTGCTGGGCACTTTCAACTTATTTTTTCCCATCTCCCAGCCCATCTCTGCTTTCTTAATTCCTTGGCTTTGTTCACTTACCAGGTGGCCCACGGATAGGAAGGACAGCAGATCTTTGTGGGGTAGGAGAGGCCTCCAAGGCCAGCAGTGGGCAGAGGAGGGGATCATGTTTTGTGTGGAATTTCTGTACTCGTGAAGATCTATTTTTAAACTACCTTGTCCCCTCCTGTGGGCTCCAGTGTCCTCTGAGTGGGGTGGGAAGATTTGACAAGGTGACCCCTGAAGTCAGTAGTTCCTGTGATCCCTAGCTCCACTGAATGGCCCATCTTCAGACAATAACAGTGGGATTGCTTCAAAATACAGAAGGTGTTTGCTGTTATGTCTTCAGATGTATGTGTGTTTCCACATGTACTCTTACACTCTAGGGCAGAGTTGTTCGAGGGAAAGAATGCTGGTCTTGGCATTCAAGACCTAAGTTTGAGTTCCAACTTTGTCACTTGCTACTTTGTGAACTTGGGCAAGGCCCTTAACCTTTCTATCCCTCCATTTCCTTATCTGTGAAATGAGACAATAGCCTCTGAGGTGCCTTCCATCACTGGATCTGTGATCCTAATATTCACATTACCTACTTCACAAAGTTGTTTTGAGGAGTGTGGAGTCAGGAAATTGTGAATTTGAAAGTGCTATAGAAATGTGAATTATTCTCTATAGGCAAATGAGCTGCATCCACCTTAGGAATTATCCACATTTGATGCCTAATTTTTTTTGAGGGGGGAAGGCAGGGCAATTGGGGTTAATTGACTTGCCCAAGGTCACACAGCTAGTTGTGTCAATATCTGAGGCCAGATTTGAACTCAGGTCCTCTTGACTCCAGGGCCAGCACTCTATTCACTGTACCACCTAGCCTCCCCTTGGTGCCGGATTCTTGCCTACATAGAGGTTTGCACCTCATGCCCCTCCCCCGCCATGCAGCAGGCTTCTGCTAGGTCTGAGGTGGCCTTCATGCACGTCTGGCCTGCACACTATATACACAACTCCCATGGCTTTGTGGAGTGTATGGGAAGTGAATGTTCTGCTTCTTCAGCAGGGCTCAGGGCAAGCTGCTCTTTAGAATCTTCTGATGCCGTCCGGAATCATCACTAAGCAACAGGAGCAAGGAAGACAAAGAACCTGATAGTCCATCTAGCTTTGAAAAAGGGGAACGCTTGAATCCAACTGTGGAAAGCCTTGGTTCCTCTAGGAGTAGGCTTTGCCTTTCCCTGGGGTCTGCCGCTGGCTCTCTGGGCTCTCATATGAAAGTTGCTTTTCTGGAAAAGGAAACAAACTAAAAACAGCAAGCCATGAGACAGCAAAGGCAGGCCAGACAGTATCAGTCAGAGGCCAATCCCAGCCCCATAAGCTGAAGTCACTATTTAATCAGGTAGCTGGATGATCTATTGATCTTTAGTTATCAGTGTGAGAGGTCCCTCATCTTCCTCTATTTTCTTACATTCTGGTTCTTTCTATCATGCCTAACCCAGAACACAGCAAGCCTATGCCTAATGTAAATCTCTAAAATGCTGGGTGTTTATGTCCCACAATTACCTTTTCTTGCTGGTTTCCCCCTGGGTCCTCCAGGATCATCAGATGCCACCCATATTTGGTCTGCAGGCTCCCCCTAGGAGGAATAAAACCTGGCCTGAGGCATGCCTTCCTATAATGAGGGTATTTGGACTTGTCTTAAAAGTAACCCAATCCTATGACAGAGAAGGAACTTCTTAGGTAAATTAATGTCTTCTTGTCCTGTGGGCCTATCAGATCTTGACTGCCAGGGTAAATTCAATTAAATTTCAGTATTCAGAATGCTGTCTAGGCCCCCAGCTCTATTTTTGGCGGTCCCTAAACCAGCATCCGCACCAGGAAATCCATGCCATAGCCCAGGAAAACCATTTGTGCTCGCAGGAAGGAGGAGTGAGCTATTTCAAGACTATCACCCCAAGTTCTACCAAGCCTGGGAACTGTTCCCATCCACTTGCCTCTGCTACCTGCTCTAAATCCAGGCCTCTTCCCCAAGTACCCCAGTGGGATGTAAGCTGCTTGAAGGCAGGTTTCGGGATTCCTTCTATTGAGCAAAATACCTGAGATGCTCAAGGTGGAAGAGCTCAAGGCCTGGGAACATGGTGACTCCGGGCTTTGGGGTTCCATTTGTCTTATATTTTGGTGTGACATACTTTAGCTACTATACCTAAATGCTCTGGGGGAAGTGAAGGAGCACAAAACAAAGTCAAGAAGGTGGGAGAGGCTGTGTTCGATGTCCCTCAATCCTTCCAGATGCCATATTCCCTCCCTAGCCAATGAAACTAAGAAGGCTATAGGAAAATACAGTCTTTATTGTTCTTCTGAAACAACAAACAAGAAATATAATTTTGCCTTTAAAAATCTCCTGCCTTGTGCTGAAGACACCACCATTTTTAATCCCCTCCCCCCCTCCATCCCTATTAAAAACAATAACACAACCAGGCCTACTGCCAGCCCATTAAAGAAGAGGGAAGGTCCACTTCCCCAAGGGAAGGGTTGACCTGTTGGGCTTAGACCAATGGTATCCACTCCACAATTTAGTTGGGGAAAGCACCTTCTCAAAGATTCCTTCCCCACTATGCCCACCTTACATTTCATTCCCTTTTTTCCCAATGGTCTATATATGCAGAGCTGGGGGAGTGGGTAAAAGGCAACCAGGACCAGCCCAGTCATACCCTGCCGTCTCTCCCCATCCCTCTTCTTGCCTGTGCTTTAGCTGCACTTTCTTGTATTGTCCTCCTAAGACACCCCATTAGAACCAGAAACCATTGGGTGCCTTCTAGCCCCTCAGATGTTCCTTGGGAAACCACTACCTGAAAAGAGCAGACCAAGGTGTTCCCAGGTTATGATGAAAAACATCACCTGCCATCAAACTACTAATGAGAAGGAAGCAGAGGAAAACCAGGGAGAAATACTAGGGTTCCCACAATTCCTCCATGACCTTCCTCTTCCATTCCCACCCTCCTCATACCCCCTTAGTATATTATATATCCCATTACTATTGGCTACATTTAGAATCCAAATCTGTAGGTTCCTGGCTCAGATTCTGGTCCTTGGTTTAGCTGTAATTAATGACTCTAGGGAACAGGACCAAGCAGGCAGATTCCCTAATGAGCCATGCTTACCTATGCCTGGAAGAGGAATGCACCCTTTTCCAAGCACCAGAAGGGATTCTAAGGGAAATATCCCTGTGGAGCACTCTGACTGGTGGTGAGCTTCAGTGAGGAACTTTGTTCTCTCTACCTTCCTGATACTCACTTTCCCAGTTCCATGCCCTTGCTTCCCCTGCAAAACGGTGTCTCCAGACCAAACAGCCTTGTCCCAGGATGATCCAGCTCTGCAACTTTGCCCCAAACCACACGTTGGAGCATAGATGAAGTAAGAGACATTCTAGTGTCCTTCCTCAGAACTCAGACTCTAGAGGGAAACTGGGTTGCAGTATACGGAGCTGAGTGTCCCAACTGTGCTGCTCTGTGTAGGCTCTGAACTGAATAAGTATTCTATGATATGAGTCTGAGTTCCTAGCATTGCACCAGCCACAAGCACTATAGCTTGGAGGCCTCTGGGGCAGGTGTCCCCAGAATATCCAACATGCTGGGTTTGAGCTGGTTACCATGGTGATAGGCAGGCTGGTCCAGAAACAATACTTTATCCCACTTTAGCAGATAGCAAAAGAATCTTTGTGCTGATGGATTTGGATTCCTCTCTCCCATTGGCTATAGAAGGCTGCAGTAAGCAGGAAATTCTACAGTTGAACAGCTGACTATCTCTTGTGGGGAAGTGACATCTCAGCTTCACTAAGATTCTGGGTATCTGTATCTTTGTGTGAATGTGTATGCATGAATCTGTCCTGTGTGTTGACTCCTAAATCAATATAGTTTTTGTTGATATTGCTATGAGCATGTGTTTGTGAATTCAGGGGCAATGAGGACAGGGAGTGTTTGAAGATTATGCCAGATTTAAGGGTCATAACTACATTTGCAGTGTAAGAAGTATGTATATACTCATATAGTTGTATTGATAAGAGTAGAGTAGGCTTATTTCTGTGACTGTACTGGAACCTGAAAGATGGAACCAGCTTTTGCCCTGTAGGGAGGTTAAACATCTCTTTCCAGCCCTAAAAGAAGGATTAACAGAAATCTTCTGACTCCCATTCCCATGACTCCCTTCCTCCAGCATCTTGAAGGCAAAATGCTGAAAGAATCACAGCCACAGCTTCCCCCAGAATAGAGTGAGAGGAATGAAAAAACATAATTCTAAAGGCCTCCCTTCTTCACCAGAAGCTTCCCCTCTGCCCTCATCTGTTCTTCCTATCAGCCAGAACCTTTGGAAAATAACCACAAATGTCTGATGAGGGAGCAAACCGGGAGAGTTTCCAGAGAAATTCCAAGGACTCTTGTTCTTTGAGGCAGCTGGGCTGTGGTTTTTTTGCCTGGAAGGGCATGGGAGAAAGGTGGGATTTAGGCAAGCAGTGTTCTGTGATCAGACTGAGACAGGGACTGAACAACAGAAACTCAGGATCGAGAGGAAGGCGTGCTGGAGAATTGCCTAGAGGGGGCTTGCTTAAAGACCCTGGCTTTCTTTCCCAGCCCTTCCTACTGAGGCCAGATGAGGGTGGGGAGGTCTCATGCCACAGAGGAGATCTGCTTCTGATCTTCATGCTCACCCTCCGGGTCACCCATCAGGGGCTGGCGCTTCTTTAGCTCCCGGTGATACTTGGCCATGAGGGAGGCATAAATGCATCCATAGGCAGCAGCCACAACCATCATGATACAGACAATACCACAGACCACACCAGCAATAATGACAGTGCCAATGGCCCGACGGACACTGACTGGCCGATATCGCTGTTTCTGGGGGCAGGCTGTGCTGGGCTCAGGTTCTGGCTCAGCCCCAGGCTTGGGTTTAACAGGCTCTAGGCTGGCCTTGGTACAGGGAGGCCCAGACACTTCCAACCCAGCTGAGCTGCTTTCCCCCAGCTGAGAGCAATAGTTGAACATCTCCATGGGAACCATTCGCATGTCTTTGCCTCTCAGCTCTTTGGGCATCGTGCAGGCCAGCTGGTCTAGGCGTCCCCCTGTGCCAAAGGGAGAGAAAAGAATGGGTTGTTCAGCTTTCCATGCCCAAGGAACCCCTCTCCCTGCTTCAAAGTTTCCAGAGCAAGAGATCCAAAAGGTACAATTGATGACCAGCACTGTGGCAACCCTAGAAGTGTCATCTTGGGAAGAGAACATTGGTTAATCCAGACACATTGAGAAAGACATCTTTATAGTCAGCTTCGGCCAGAGGATGTAATATGGCACCGAGTACAGTGCTGCACATGTGGTCGGTGCTTGATAAATACTGTTGGAATGAATGAGATTCCTGTCCTAACCTTCTCTGACAGAAAAAGCTAGGCAGGGACCTGCTCCTTTGTCACCTCTTTCTCAAAGATAGCTCCCTCAATGCTGTTGCTATTGTTGGCTGCTTTATTCCTGCCTTTGGGCTGCTGGGCACTATTCCCTGTGCAGTGACCTCCTCTGCCAGGGAACTGCCTTCTGGAGCAAAAGGAAAAGGTAGAGTTTTTGCCCTTCCTAAGGGTGTAAGAATAAAAATAAAAGGGTTTCCTGGGATTGGTTCCGGGCTCAGATACTTAACACCCACATAAAATAACTGGCCGTGTAACCTTGAGCAAGTTACTTAACCCCGATTGCTTAAAAAAATAAATAAAAGGCTTTAATAAAATGAAATAAGAAAATAAAATAAAAATTTAATAAAATTCCCAATTTTATTCCTGTGGGCCCATCAAAGTATTTCTGATTTGGCTCAAAGGCACTTTGATAGAAAGTCCTGTGAATGCTTCCTAATGGGAGAAAGTGCCATTTTATTAGATAGATGTGCATATCATTTGGTCGATAAACGTTCATGGATGGTAAAACTTTTTGTTTTGGGGGAGGGGAACCAAGCCTCCAATTTCACTGATGCAAGGAACTTCCACTAAGGAAATTCCCTCTGCCAATGTAGATTCTCACCTGTTCTATAATTTATAGTCTTAATTGCCTGGGGCACTAAGAGGTTAAGTGACTTGCCCAAGGTAACTCATCCAGGCTGCGTCAGAGAATAATGATTATGAAGACATGCAAAGGCTATAAATAAGGTGGGTAGAAGACAGTGTGGGTAGTGAGAATATCTGCCTGGATACTCCATGAAAGATGATATAAAGCTGGATGAGATGGCAATTACAGTGGATGATGGAGTCAGGCTCCAAAAGGATCTTGACAGGTTAGGACATTGGGTAAATCTAATTCAATAGAGGTAACGTAAACTCCTGTACTTGGGTATGAAAAAGTAACCTCACAAATACAAGATGAAGGAGATATGTAAAGAGAGCATTAGTACTGAAAAGACCTGGGGGTCTTAGTGGCCTTAAATGTCAATATAGAACAACAGCAGGATCTGGCCAAAGATGCTCATTTAATCTTGGATGGCATTAATTTAAAGAATGGGGAAGTGACAGATCCACTATATGCTGCCCTTATCAAACCTCATCTGGAGCAGTTTAGCTCTGGACATGAAGCTTAAGGAAGATGTTGATAAGCTGGCTCATCCAGAGGAGGTCAGCCATGGCTATCAAGAGCCTTGGGTCCACTCTATACAAAAATCAGCTGAAGGAAGTTGGCAAGTTCAGCCTGGAAAAGAAAAGCTGGAGTGGGGGGAGGGGCATGATTACTGTCTTCAAGGATGTAAGGGAGGAACCAGATCTGTTCTATTTGGTCCCAGAGGACAGAACAGGAAGTTGCAAAAGGGCAAACTGTACTGTGTTAGAGAAAGCTTCCTAACAATTAGAACTGACCAAACGTGGAAGGAGCCCTCCTTGGAGGTCTTCAAGCAGAGGCTGGACCACCATTGATCATGATGGGACTTCCTTTTGTGCGCCGTTTGGCATAGAGGGCTGCTGGGGTTCTTTGGACTCTCGGATTTTGTGAGATGACAATTTGCCTTCTTACCTCCACTCAAGTCCTAGACCTACATAAGGAACAACGTGGAGCTGATTCCAGGTCCGAGTCCTGGGCACTCCCTCCCTGAGCCAGTTGCTAATGGTGTCCTAAATAACAGACATCATTCTTTCTCTACATGAGTGGCATGGACTCCTCTAGCTTCTGTGAGGGATTATGGGGTTGAGGATTCTAGTCCAAGCAATGGGTCTGAACAACTTTCCTAAATATTAGAATGTGTGTAGGGACTGGATCTGTGATTTCATTGGTATCAGGAACTTCTTTATGGTCTCTCCTTCCCTTCAGATCATTTTGTCATGAGTTCAAATTTTTGGTGGAAAGGTTAGCTTTCCTTGCATTTCCTTCCTTTAAACTCAAAATATGGGAAAGGGATGAAAAATAAGGTAAAATTGAAACCATTTGATTCCTTATAGATCTGATATAAAGTTATGTTGGGAGAGAAGGCTGTAGCTGTTGGCTATGGAATTTAAATCTTTTTCCTGTTGTTATGAATAAATAAGAACTGATGGGATTGTTTAAAAGGTAGATGCAGATTATCTTTCCTTTTTGCCTACCCTTTACATTCCACTACCAAGACAAAAAAATTTTCCTCCCTGACAATTCCTCAGACTATGTCCTTACTCCTCCCCCCCAGGACAGCTGTGGTGTTCTGGAAAGAAGATTGCATTGCCACTAACTAGCTGTGCAGCCATAAGCAAGTCCCTTCCCTTCCCTGGGGGCCTCAGTCTCATAGGATTTAGATCCAGAAGAGACTTCAGATGTCTCCAGCTAAATCCCCTCCTTTCAGAGACCCAGGAAGATGAATTATCCATCCATGTTACTGTCCCTTCTCCCTCACTAAACTGCATCTGTATTCACAGCTTCCTACCACCTCCTCTGACAAACATTCTCACAGAGGTAAAATCAGGTTAAAATCAACTTCAAGGGAAACCTTCAAGGGGAATAAAAGTAACGAAACAGCAGCCTGAAATGGGTAGGGGAGAAAGGCAGAAGGGCAGTCCCACTCCTTTGTCTCACTGATGTATGGCTGGGGAGGCGGACAAGGGGGTGGGGAGGTAAGAGAGGCTGATTGTATAGAGATGAGCCTCAGATCTTTTTTAGCACCAGCTGGCAAAACCACCTCCTCCCTGATGGCTGCTTCCCTGAGTAACTGAACCTAGTTCAGAGAGGGAAGTTGGAGACGTGTGGCGTTGGTCCTAATTTGCTGTGCTTACCACGATAGGAGAACCACTCCATCCAGTGCTTGAACTCTCGCAAGTTACAGTCACATTCCCAAGGGTTGTCCCCAACCTGAAGCAGCTGCAGGCTCACTAGGGGTTCAAATGTCACCCGGTCAAGGTTTTGCAAGCGGTTGGAGCGGAGTGAGAGAGAACGCAGGGCCAGGAGTCCGTCAAAGAGGCCAGGAGGTAGTTGTGCCAGGCCATTGATGGACAGGTCCAGGTGTCGGAGGAGGGGTGCATGCTGCAGGAGATCCCTGTCCAGGGTTCTTATGCTGTTATTTCGAAGTTGAAGCTCAGTTAGGTTGACCAGGTCCCCAAACACAGCATGAGGCAGCTGGTCCAGGAAGTTATTGGACAGATCCAGCCTCTGAAGGCTTGACAGATTGGAGAAAACCCAACTAGGCAGAATGTTCAACTTGTTGTTCAAGAGTAAAAGGGTGCGGGTAGCAGCAGGCACGTCTGGAGGCACTGCGGAGAGCCCCAAGCCACTGCAGTCCACTTCCAGGCTTCGGCTGTCACATTTACAGGAGACGGGGCAGGTGGGGAGAGTCTCTGCAGCGTACAGGGAAATCCAGCAGGCAATCCCTAAGGAAAGGAAAGGAAGTAAGATAGAGAGTTCCAGAGAAAAAGTGACAGGAAAAAATAGAGAAACAGAAGCGGACAGAACCTGAGAACTACTTGGAAAGTGAGGCTCCCTGCCCTTGGTGTTTCCTCTTGATGATCTTAATTTGTGTCTTTTAAATATTTCTTTTCAATTTACAAAATGCTTTACATTCATTATTTTATTGGATCCACATGACGACCTGGCAAGGTAGATAGTACAAATATTATTGCACCCATTTTATAGATAAGGAAACTGAGTTCTCTGAGTAGCTAAGTAAACTCGTCTAAGATCACACCATTAAGTAAGTGGCAGAGTTGGAATTCAGAAGCAGGCATTCTAACTCCTAGTTAAATCTAGTCTTCTCTCATTGCTTCATACCTATCTCCCAAGTGGCATTAACCTCAATGAGTAAATATTTATTGATTACATACTCTGTGACCTGCAGTGGGCTAGAGAGGAGGAACTAGGGCATTCCAAGGAGAGGGACTGGTGTGAATAAAGGCACAGAACAAGAATATGAACCATGAACAGATTAGTCTGACTAGAGCAAAGGGTTTATTTAGAGACCGGTGGGAGATAATAAGTGAGTCAGGTTAGCGACCAGGTTGTAAAGGGTCTTGAATGTTAGACCAAAAAATTTGAACCTTATCCTGTACACAAGAGGGAATCACTGAGAGTTTTTGAGCAGAGGAGTGACATTGTTTTAGAACAAGTCTCAATGTGTAGGATTTATTCAAGTAGGAAGCCACAATTAGATGGCCAGTTTAATCCAAGAATGTGACAATTAGGACCTGGACTATCATAGCAGCCTCAGGAAATGAAAAGAAGAGAAAATGACCACAGACTCTCTAAGGATCATAGATAGACAGCCAGAAGGGGCATTAGACACTATCTAGTTAACGTCCTCATTTTGCAGGTGAGGAAACTGAGGTCCAGAGAGATTAAAAGGTCTACCCAAGATTATAGAAATAGCAAGTAGAAGAACTGGGATTTGAACCCAGATCCTCTAACTCTTCACTATGGATGAAGGAAAGAATAAAAGGAAGAATCATTCTGCTGTAACTTCACCTTTGATCTGCATCCATGCCTTCCGTTGTCTCTAGTGCCCAAGATCTAACAGGAAATGATCCCTTTTAAAGCCCAAGCAGTGCCACCTGCCTAGGGCACTAGAGAGTTATAGGCAGGGTAAGTTACTTCATAAAGGCAGAAGAGAAGCTCGAAGCAAGCAGAGACTAATGTAGTAGCTTGGGATACCGATGATGAAAGGTTAGAACTGCCCCAGAGGACATAGGGCCAGCTTAATGAAGACTCATTTACATTGAGGTCCATGGGAATCACCTTTCTCAGGGAAATACAGTTGTCTGTAAAGTGAAGCACTTAATGGTGTCAGAAAAATCTTTTCTTGCTTCCTTCCCCAATGCCATTCAAAAATCACTGCCAAGAGGGAGATACTTCCTTGAAAGAAAATTGGTTCCTCCTTGCCATTTTGTCTGTTTTCCCCCAAAGTTACATAGAGGCAAGCTATGCAAAGAATAGAAAGCTAAGTTAGGGATCCTGTAACAATAGGTTTACGTGTTACTCACCCCACCACTGGAAACTTGCCAAAGCCCCAAGAGGGGGGCCAATTGCCTTGTATATTCATGAACAGGTAAAGCCCTATCTCTTAACAGAAGGTCCAGCTCCTCTGAGGTGTCCTTGGACATCATGAGAGTGATGAATGTGGGCTGCATAGTGCTTCACCAAGCAAATGATGCTGGGGGAATGAGACTCTTGTAAGTCATAGAATTTAGGTTTGGGAAGAGATCTTAGGGATCATGTAGTCCAACACCTTTGTTTAGGAAACTGAGGCCAGAAAGAAAGTAACTTGCCCAAAATTCTGGAGTTAGAATGTAACTGAAGCTGTGATTCAAATTCAGGTCTTCTGACTCCAGCGCTTGTTTCAACATCTTACAGTGAAGGCAGACTAGGAAATTGGGAGGAATTTCCCAATAGTTAGACCACTAATGGAGTTTCTATCATGTCCACTCTCCATATCTCACTCCAGCTGTTACAGGACCACAATGTTAGATAGCCTGGAAAGAGTACAAGACTCAGAAGTCTGTCCAAAACTTTGCTCCAACATTGACTAGTTGTGGCACCTTATTAGCAAGTCAGTGAACACAAGTCTCAATTTCCATATCTGTAAAATGGGAGCAATAATATCTGTACTATCTACTTCATGGTCTTGTTCAGAAAGCACTCTCAGAGTACTACATGAGTGAGTTATGATGACATGAGGAGAGGGATTGGAGTAGGAAGTAGTACTGATTCATGGAACCATACATCCTCAGATTCAGAATGGATTTCCCACCTGTCCCTGACATGGGCATCTAGTCTCCGCTCAAATACTTTCAGGAGCAGGGAAGCTCATTACTTCATACAGCTGACCATAATTGGTCAACTCTCATAACTAGAAAGTTCGCGTAGAGCCAAAGTTGGCATCCATTTAACCATGACCTATTGGTCCTAGTTCTGGACCTGGAATAACCTAGAATGCCAAGGGATGATAAATGTGTACAAGAATCACACACACACACACACACACACACACACTGAAATTTAAACCACCTGCCTACCTCTCTTTATCACTTCCTGTTTCTTTCCCTGCATGGAGCATAGTCAGCATATACCCACAACCTTGTTCCTCCTCTACAAGCCACCCAAGGAGAGGTGATTAACCCTTTCAACCTGTATGTAGGTGGGGATGATACAGCAAGCCCTTACCAGGAGAAGACTGGCTGTCATGATGGTGTAAGAGGGATTAGGAGAAGGATAGGACCTCTTCCCTCTCCTGTCTGTGTAAGAGGGAGGAATGATGACATCCTGGATGCCACAGTGGGAGGCTGACATCTGAGCCTCTCTGTCCTGAGCAGGAAGTAAGAGTGTGCGGGGGTAATGTTAGCCAATTTGAGGCCTCCTTTAGGCCATCTGGAGTTGCCTGTTTCCCACCCCCACCTTATTACACCCCTCTGGACAGATCAAGCATCTAGAAATCACCTCATCACTGTTGCTGCTGGATTAATTTACCTTCATGCCTTTGGCTCCATCTACTCCTCTGATATTGTTACTATAACCCCTGGAAAATCATCTCATTACCTCCCAACCTCGGGAAAAATTGAGTCCCTGAGGAGCAAGCACAGGTTGAGGCTTGAGTGTTCATCCTACTTTCCAGGCAAGGGGCTGAATCCCCACAACCCTTCCCTGGAAGGGCAGCATAGCAGAACAGGTGGTTCATGCTCTGGTGTCGGGAAAACATGATGCATGTAGGCAATAGGTTTAATCCTAAAATGAGGCTGAAAGAGGATCTGGGGAACTCAGAGATCAATAACCGTCCTCGGTGAATAATTCAGGCTGTTTATGGAGCAGTGAAGATGGCATGCAAAGGCCAGTCCCATGGAGAAAGGCAAAAAAGGAAAATCTCCCATAGCCACCTGTAACTCAGAGATAGAAAAAGCCCTGTACATAAAGCCAGATCTGGGTTTGAGAACCTGCCACTTGTCAGCTGTAGACATGGAGAAGCCTTTGAGTAAAGCGAACCTCAATTCCCTCATCTATAAAGTGGAGGAAATAGTCTTGGCAGTCCCGAACACAGACGGCTGGTGTGAGGGGAAAGCACTTTGTAAACTGTTAAGTTTTGCATAAATGTAGACTGCTGTTTTTAACCTAAGACAAAACACCCCCTGTACTCACATCCTGCTCCTTAGCTCCGGTCGTCTATGGCAATAATATGACCCCCTAAGATTTCTTTCTCCCACAGAGAACTCACAGGCATCTGTCTTTGTCTTTACAAATTAGAAATTTTACAATTTGTCTTTGTGAGGCAGGGACCAGGAGGGAGAGACAGGGGTAGTTAAGCGATGTAATTTCTCTAGACCTCAGGCTGTCCAACTATAAAATGAGGCATGTGATATTATTTCTATATATCTGTAATATAATATCTCTAAGATCTATTCATCTAAAATCCATTTTTTCCCACCTAACAGTTGGAATGAGTGAGGCACAGAGAGGTCCAAAGTTCTCCAGTTAGTAGGTACACCAGAACAATCTTGGTCTATGAACTCCCAGTCAAACAAATATGTTTGAATCCTAACACTATGAGGACATAGCATGGCTAGGGTACAGACCAGGGCAAGGGGGGGAGCTGGGTAATCCCACTCAATTGTATCTATACTCTGTTATTGTCTGAAGTCCAGCCAGATCATTGCTTGGCATAGTGTTGTCATTCATGGAGGAGAGACTGGCAAAGCCATTCACCCTACTGTGCACATGTAGAAAGCTGAGACCTGGAGAGGGGAATGGACTTATTCAGACTAACCTAGGAAGGCAGAGGCACCACACCTTAAAGTTTAGGTATCTTAGTGATTATGGGCTTTAACAGAAGAGGGAGATTGATTGGGCTCCTGATTCCCAGGCCAACGCATGGTGCATTCAAGGTAGGTCTTGCTTAGACTTCACTTCTAGCCTAAGGTCCAGAATGTCACGCCATGCCAAATCTGCACCACACCCCTACCCACCACCCCCTCTCCACTAGATAAAGACTATACTCACAGGAGAGCTGTCTCCACCTCAGGGAAAGCTTCCTTCTCCACCATGGACCAATGCCCAATGCCAGCATGATGCTGAACCCTAAAGGTTCTCTTGGTCCTCGATCTCTTAGGAGACAGGAGAGCCCTGGCTTGTCCTGCCTGTCAGTCCTGAAAGAGAGCAGAGCAGGGTATTTGAGTCGTCTTTCTAGCACTGCTGCTTGAGGGGTTACAGAAAGGACCCTAGTATCGTTTTACACTCCCCACTAATTCCTTATTCATTTGCTAGGTGGTGGTGGGGGGGGGAACATAAATTAGAAGTGCCTAACCTCTCTCAGGTGTCTCAAAGGAGTCTGGACAAGCTCCGTTCTTTAGACCAGTCAAGTGGGATGTCCCAATGATCAGGTTCTATTCAAAGGACTTTATCAGATAATTCTCTCGGCTCCAGGAGATAAAACTGGGGGGGGGGGGGAATTGAGAGATTGTTGCCAGAAGATGTAGCACTGGGGACAGTATGAAGAATGGTGACTGAAGGGAGCAAAATCTGTGAAAGCAAGAATGACTATTTGAAGCCACCAGAATCCTTAGAGCACTGCAGGGCAGTGGGATCGGCTGGAGGTCCACAGCATTGAGGGAGTGCCATGACTTTGTAGCAATGCTTTCTGAGATACTTAGAAGCACAAAGCCAGAGGACAAGTGGTGCATGTGGCATTGTGCTAAGGGGCAAGTCAGACAGACACAGAAAGGAAGTCAGAAACTCACTGAATCCCCCAAGCCCTGTCTTTGCTAAGTAGTTCTCAATCTGAGGATCTGCTCACCAGCAGAATATATTCCGGATTATAAAGATACTCCAGGGTTTGGAACATCCCCATTTTAAAGGGAAAAACTAAAATCTGTGTGGAATCTAGGCACAGCCCTCCCCCACTTCCTCACTCCCACCCCTCACATTTTTTCACCACTGGAATGTCCCTCCTACCATGTGCACTGAGGTGGCAGTGATTCAGCCCCTTCCAGGGCTTCAGCTGCAAAAGGGGGGGCAGAGGCGTGCTCCAGGGACAGCCTCTGGCTCCCCTTGTCTCTTTGGAGGTGAACTGGAATGCTCTGTCTTCCACAAACGAGTCTATAATAAGGCTCATCAGCCTAGGGGCTTCACGCTGCAGCAGCTGCACACTGGAGAGAAAGACACACACACACACAGAGTAAGAGAATGAGTCTCCGGGCAAAGAGAGGAGTAGCAGCTGGGGGAAGGGGAGGAAGGAGAAGCAGTATTTCCATTTCAGATAGGGAAAGGAGGGGAGGGAGCATTTTTCTCAATTTTTCTACAGTCAAAGATACTCCCCACCATTAGGCCCATCAATAATAGCTGAGGAAGAGGGATGACAGGTGCCCCATCACTGTTGCCCCCCTTCCCTCCTGGTTGTGGCTAAGAATGGTTGTCCTGCAAGGATATGGCGAGGATAAACAACTGTAGATAATGTGGTGTGTGTGTGTGTGTGTGTGTGCTCACGCAAGCACATGTGTGTGCATGTATAAAGTTAGCTATAGCAAGGGAAGAATAGAGACCATACCAAAATTCTCCCACATCCCTCATTCTCCCAAAATAAAAGTCAAGCCTAAAGTAAAATAACTTCAAAATATCACACAAACATAGCTCAACTGTCCTTCTAATTAGTTCTCCCATCTCCCCTCCAAATCTCAGTAAAAATAACTACCACCAGAAAAGAAGGCAAGTGGGCACTTACCCAAAGGGGTCCTAGCTCCCCTGGTTGCCAGGTATATACATCCCTGGGTGATGCCTGGCTGCTGCTTTCTCTCACTGGCTCCAGCTCCCGGTCCTTTTACTCCTCCTTCCAGCCCTATTTAATTTTCTCCCCCTGAAGAGCCAACAACAGAGTTAAGCTGTCAGCCAAGGAGGTGGATCCAGTAGCCGGGAAGCCTGAGGCCTCAACTTAGAGATCCCAGCATCTAACAAGCCTGTCTCTCCCCCGGGCATTAGGATCTTCCTGTAGCTCCCTCCCCCCTCGTTCTCCTCCCCTCTTTCCCTCTGCCAAGTTATATAGATAGCTCTGCTCCTTGAACCTCGAGTGCGGCTGCCTTTGCTGTTAATATTGCTGCCTTGCCTGCCACCAGTGGTTTGGCTGAGAACAATCTTACCTGGATTAGCTTGATTTGGCTCTAGAGAAGGAGCCCTTGACTAGAACTGGAAAAGAGGGGCCTCCAGTACCCAACTATTATCCTTTCTCTTATTTTTCCCTTTTGTTTCTTTCCCTTCTCTTATTTTTTGCCCTCTCACTTCTGAGAGAGGGGGTGGAAGCAGTCTTCCAACATCTCTCCTCCCTGCAGAGGGAGCCTCCTGAGTACCAGTGACAATGAGATATGTTCCCCAAGTCTGTGACCCTTGCTATCCATATCCTGGTTTGAGGTATGGGGTCCAGATGCTGAGCTCCATTCAGCACAATCTGGCACTTCATTTCAGCATCCACAGGACAGAAGATTTAGGGAGATATTTGAGCTTATCAACCTTGCCCTCCCACAGGACCCAGGAACATTGCTTATCTCCCTCTGAGGATTCTCTGTACCAAGAGCCACAGGAAAGCTTTAACCCTCAGTCCCAAGTTGCAGCAGATTCTTGGGATATGTCTTTCCACAGAGAAATTAAAGATCAAGGACGTGCACAAAACATGGGCTCACCTATCTCCCCATACCTGTACTCCTGGCATAACATGCACTCTACAGGAAACTGTGAAAGATGCATGCATGGATGTGTGCCATACACACATCAAGGATATTTTAATGCATGTATGTACAAGTATATGAAAATAAAGAAACAAGGTCCTTCAATATGTATTCTTCACAGAGACAAACGTCCATTTTTGCATCACCTGTCAGACACTACTAGTGATCATAAAATCTATGATTCCTGTAGGAATTTTTGCCCCAAGGGCTCAAGGCACCTTGAGAACATTAACTTGAATCTATAGTTGACCACAGAAAAAACTGGCTAATTATCTATAGTCATACAGAAAGTTAAGTTGTATCATAGAATCTTTTTTTTTTTTTTGGAGGGCAATTGGGGTTGAGCGACTTGCACAAGGTCACACGGCTAGTTAAGTGTCTGAGGTCAGATTTGAACTCAGGTCCTCCTGACTCCAGGGCTGGTGTTCTATTCACTGCACCACCTAGCCACCCCATCATAGAATCTTTTTATCAAGAGTTCAACTCCCTCATTTTACAGATGAGGAGATTGAGACCCAGACAGACCAAGTCGCAAACAAAATCACACAGCTAGTTAGTGGAAGAGCTGGGGACAAATCAGGTATATTAACTTGTAGTTCATTGTACTTTCCATTTAAAAAGGATGGAACTGAAAACCAGAAAGCCCCTCCACAACTACGTAGCTCAGCTAGCATATGCCCCTGTGCCTACCACCATTTACTGGCATCTGCAAAACCTGTGCAGAGTGGGGTGCACACATGGGCCTCCCCAGACACGTGCTTGCAGCTCTGTACATAAGCATGTGACACAAACACACACCCACACAAAGCTACAGATACACACACACACACACACACACACACACACACACACACACACACTCCAAGGCTTGCTAGCTAGTTTCTAACACCCACCCATATTGACAACACTCAGACAGCAAAGAAAGGAGCTTCCCAGTTTTCTAAATCCTCTCAGCAGGCAGGTGTCCAGGGCCAGCTCCAGCCCAGAGTTCGGTAAGAAGGGTAAGTCTCAGCAGGGTACCAGGCAAAGGATATTCAAAGAAAACCCCCACAGGTTGTCCCAAGTCAGAGAAACTCTCTGAGTTTAGACTGGAGCTATTAACCAGATTCCTCTCTCTCATTCAACTTCCCATCCCACTCTTCCTGATTTCAAGCTCAGGTCCAGGTAATGGAATAATTGCTGTAGGAGGAAGGCATCCCCTACAGATATATTTGGAATTATTCCCTCTCCCTGGTCTGTTCTGTCCACCTGAGGAATTCCAAATCTTCAACTAGCTTCCCCCAAGATCCTTGTGATGTGCCACGAGGGGAGAAACTGAGAGATGCAAAGGGGTTGAACAGAGGGCAGCCATTCATCAGAAGACATGTCACTAGAGTGTAATTCCCATTTACATTCCTCCCTCTCCTCTCCATATACACATTGAGGTGTGAAAACTTATATACACTAGGCTGCGCAAATTCCATGATGCCAAACCATTATGCATTGTTTCAAGAAGTGGCAGGTAGACTTTTAACATTTCCTTCCCTTTTTTTGGTGAAAAATACAAAATGCATTCACAAGCCCCAGAGAAGATATCCAGTTACCCTCTGATGTAGTCTATTTCATATACCTTGGGTGAACTAATATTAGACAACTAGGTTTATATGGTGAGCTGAAATGGTAAAAGATTTAATTTAGCACTCTTCTCCAACTAGGATAACGCCAGAGGATAACACTATGTAAATGTCCCTTGGGGAGATATAGGAATAGAACCCAGAAATTCATGGCTCCTTAGCTTACTGCCCACCCACATGCCTCCTGCCAGAGGACCCTCCCTGCCCCAATATTATACAGCCTCATTAGTAAAGGGGGTGACCTACATTGGGGAGGCTTGGAGAGCAGCTGCTGCAGCAGGCGCTGACCAGCTGCTGAAATAAATTAACAGTCTGAAGGGGAAATCCACAGTCAGGGTGGGGATTAGGGCACAGGATCAGAGGGCTACAGTTAGAAGAGTCTCTCCTCATCATTCCCTTCAAATTCTTCAGCTCCAAGATGTTTTAACTACTTCCAGTCCTTAGGCATGCCAAAACTCCTTATACCTACCTGGGTTCCAGGAATTATGAAAAATGGGGGAAGACTGACCTCAGGATTGAATCTGTGCCTACTTCAGCTGGGTTTTAAAGCACAAAGGCTGACCAGTTGAATCAGTTCAGTTAAATTCAACATTAACTTAACAACTACTATACAAGACATTGTGAATACAAAAAAAAATGCAGACAAAAACAATACAAGCCCTGTCCTTAAAGAGCTTACATTCTATAAAAGAGATTCCATGTATATCTAGACAAGAAACACATGGTAATTTGAGGATGGAAAAAAGCACTGATAACTAGAGGGAGAAAAAAGAATCATAAAAACTTCATTTAGAAAATGGCACTTTAGCCATAAAGATCCTGAGGAGTGGAGGTGAGGAGGGAGAGCATTCTAGGCATGAGTGATAGTCCATGGGACAGCACAGAGATGAAAAGATGAAGTAGCTTTGGGCAGGCTAGGTGCCTTCCTCCAGCTATGGAACCTGGAACAATTTCAAAAATGAAAAAACTACCTTAAAATGTATTATGGACTTAAAACAGCCCCAGGGATGGAGCCTGCCAAGTCATTTGGAACCTAGAATGGGGTGCCTGAATGTACCATAGTCTTCCAAGGAGTACCCTAGGGAGGGAGGCAAGCTCCTAGTTTCACTCCTAAATTAACCTCCCTTGGGGGTCCCAGACTTATGGGAAGAGGAAGGTTGAGGAACCATTGAGACTACGGTGAAAAATCAGCCTTCCCCCCCCCTTCCAACCTCCCAGCATTAGTGGTGGCAATAATGAGTGTTTTCTAGAAAACATCCTTCTGCTTGGGGGTTGAGAATGAGACAGATCAAAGAGAAGAATAGAAGGATGGGGGCGCAGCTAGGTGGTGCAGTGAATAGAGCACTGGCCCCATAGTCAGGAGGACCTGAGTTCAAATCCAGCCTCAGACACTTAGTACTTACTAGCTGTGTGACCTCAGCCAGGTCACTTAACCCCAATTGCCCTGTCTTCCTCCCTCCAAAAAAGAAAAAAAAAGAATAGAAGGATAGGGAAGCTCATCAATGCTTCAGGGAGAAGCAAAAATGGGGGGGAAATATAGAGAAGAGGGGAAGGGAGATGTTGGAAGGTGGCTCCTAGAAGCAAGAATGGATCATAGACACTAGAGCCAGAAGGGGCCTTCAAGATCACAGAGACTGCCCAGGATGCACCCAAGAGAAAGGGGAACTGAAGCAGTGGGCGGGGGGGTTGGGGGGGGGAGGCAGAAGGAAGAGGAGACCAGAAGTGGAGAGCTCTGATGCACCTAAGGTTGAATAGACCATGCGATTCCCTACAGACCCAGAGGGAGTCAGGGAGGGGATGAAAGAGGACTGGGAGACAGATTTTCTACCAAAACTTCTTGCCCTCAGCTCAGGCAGATGGGGTACAGATTCTGATTCATATATAGAAAGCAAAGATAGCAAAGGGTGCTTTATTCTTGGCCTTCCCAACCTCCTCTCCCTCTGATTTAATCTCTTTCACCAGGTGAATCCTGGGGTTGAGACTGGCTCACAATCTTCAGACCCTCAGTCTGAAGGGGAAGAGCTAAGACTCTTCCTCTCCCCAACATACAGGCATAAACATAGCATCATAGAATTTAGAATTTCATAAAATTCTCAATTTACAAATGAGGAAGCTGAGTCCTAGAGAAGTGAAGTGCCCCATCCACTGAATCCCACTCCAATGCAGCAGTTTCTCCCTTGACTCATACTGCTCTTACTGTGTTCTGTACCCCACTAGTTTTTTTTACATTGGTCAGATATTTCTGGATCAGGTGGAGGTCTCTGTGCCAAGGCTGTGGATTAGGGGGAGAGCTGGGGTGATTAAGCAACAGGGAAATTTTGATATCCTGGGGAAATGGGGCCCCACATCACACTTGGGGTAGCCTAAAGCCCAGAGATAAGACTGATTAAGACTTTCCTGGAGTCGAGTCCTGACGCTCATCAAGAAATAAGATGTATATCACAGTGATACCTCCAAAATCTCTTCCTCACCCTGTCCTCAAAATATATCACAGTTCTTGAGCAGTGGGAAAACTTTTTTTAAAAGCATGTCTGTGGCTTGGAAAGAACAAGTTACTTCCTAAGCAGTACCTCTTTGAAACTATTACTTAGCACCCAACCCCAGCTCCCTCTGTCTCAAGCCCTACATACGATTTTCTTGTTCCACATGAGCCAGTCCCAGCAGGAATGAAGGGGAAAGTACCCCTGAGTCACTCACTGCTGATGGGGAGCAGTCTGTTATGAATGAACTCCTTGTGTTCATTAAGGCAGCTCAGACACTACTCCCACTCACTTACTACCTGAGTCCTATGCTCAGAAGGGAGGGACTAATGCTAGGGTTGGAAAGATCCTTATCTAAGGTCGATGAGAGGCTGACAAGAAGGGGAGATTTCTTCCCTTTCCTTACTCCTAAAATGTCATTCCATCGATGCCAGGTGAAAAGACCTTCACCCCTTCTTTCCTCACCACGCACAACCAGCACTCACATCATCCATGATCCCCAATACCCACTATACTCCTTAATTACACAGAACCAGAACTGAGAAAATGGAATGAGGGGTTTCCTCATCCTGAGCCCCAGAGATGGTTCCCAGCCAAACCTCAAAAGAAGCCAGCTCTGCTGCTTGAGAAAACCCTATTTCTCCACCCCCATCCCTAGCTTTCTTGGCTTCTCTCATTTGGCAGTTCCAGAGAGCTCCCTGCCAAATGGAGGACCCAGGCCCTGTGTGGTATAGTAGAATTTGAGGCAGAAGCTGCTACTGAATTTCTCTGCCAGCTAGACTTCTCCCACCTTATCTTTATTTCTCCAAACCTATAACCCTCACCCCACCCTGACACCCACCTCTCCTCTTTGCTCTCCAGAGAAATATACATGATCAGAGATGCTCAGGCATTGACCAATGAACTGTGCCAGATGGATGCTACCACTGAAACAAAACTACTTCAAGGGGAATGAGGCCTCAGTGGCCAACTAGAACAAAACACAACCTCAAGTCAAGGGGAAAGTGGGGAATGTGAACCAGAGAAATCAGCATTGGCCCACTCCCTCTTCAGGAAAGAGCCAAAAGACTCAGATACCACCAGCAGAGACCACCTCCTGGTACTGGTGTTTTAATCCTTCTTGGTCTGCTGGGACATGAAGTTGGTCATAGCTTGACTTCACACACCAAGATGGACCCACTGACTGGCCTTCACAGCCAAAGGTGGACTGGCTCCTAGATGAAAAGCCTATTTGGGCTAGTTATGTGCCCCTTTGAACACATTCCTATATATATCACTCATATCTCCCTCTCCTGGTGGGCTAAGAGTTGAGAGCAAAGAGCCTTGATTCTGTTTCCTAGATCCTTTTATAGCCATGCCCTATCTGTTTGAGGCTTTTCCAATGGCATGGCCATATGGGTCATGTCTTGCCAGGGGAGGATTCCTCTTGTTTCCAGAGCCCAGATTCAGACCACTTAGAAACCAAAGACTCACATCCATTGTAGCCTCCAGGGAGCCATAGAGTTCTGTGGTCTTGTCTCCCTACCTTGAACATAGTTCTAATCCTCACCTGTCCTCTCCCCCTACCCTGATCCCAAGTCTTTCCCTGTTCCCTTGACATTCTCATTCCCAGGATTACGCCCCCCCCCATAGCCCCCTGCCTCCGCATCTATCTCAAAGCCTGAGGGTCCTCAGGGCTCATCTGTGCTGGAACCTAGTGTGCAGTCTGTAACAGCCCTTGGCTGTTTCTCTATGCTGCAGAGACTAGTTTCTATGCCACCCAGGGCAGACAGGGATTGCTGCCATCTCCCCTGCTCTCCCCCCTCCTCACCTCCCACAGATGCCACTGTCACCACAAATATGCATTCTCATACCTGTGGTGCCCATTCCCCTTTCCCCTCCCTGAAGTCTCTATCCTCCCTCTGCCCTCTGGATGTCCAGTGACTGGTCCCAGCAGGTGTCCAAGGGCAGGAAGAAGCCACCAGAAACATAAGCATCAGAGTATGGATAAACAGGAGAGGAGGTCATCCCCACCCCTCACCCCACCATACAGCCTTCTCCACTGCCTCCCCAACACTTACGGTCCTCCAACTGGTCTGCAGTCTCCTTAGATCAAACAGCTAAACCTTCGAATGAAACCTTGCGGGGATCCCTGGAAAAATCCGAATGACACTGCCAGACAGAGCCTAGTCAGAATTCATGCCAGGGTCTTCTCCGACCCACCAACCTTTCTCACCACCCTTGCCACAGGACCAGGACAGTGGCACACAGCACGCAGCACAGGGAAAATGGAATGACGGTCTTTCAGCATGCAAGGGGGATGGGGCTCCTGGGTTAATAACAAACCGAGAGAGGGAGAGCGATAGAACGCGTGTGCTCAAGCGAAAGAGACCGGCAATGGAGTGACAGCTGGGGGTACATCTGTGATGACAGCAACAGCAGCACACACAGGCACACACACACACACATACACACGCATATGCACACACACACACACACACACACACACGAGGCATCCAAGGGCTAAGGATGCACCCAGATCTCACCCTTAATGTGTCCACATTTAGGGTAGAAACAAGCTCTGATAAAACATAATTATTTCCAAGCCCAAAGAAGAAAGGAGCAGTTTTACCTTTCATCTTGTTTCCCCTCCCCTCTCCATGCTCCTCCACCCCCTTCATCTCTTCTTTCCTCCTGCTCTCTTCTATTTCCTCCACCCTGCTTGTCTGGGAGAAAGGTGACCAAGCCACAAAGAACCGATCCAAGGGGCTGACTTCAGTCCACACTAAGTCTGTATTGGGGAGGAGCTGTTTCAGAGACATGCAGGAAAGAGGTAAAGCCTAAACCCAACATTGATTCTCCTCTCTTGGACAAAGCAAGATCCTCTTCCCACAGATTCTAATTAGGGCAAGCCTCAAAGAGGTTAAGGGGAGGAGTTAAGAGAAGTAGCATTGACCTGTGGCCAAAGGGCAGAGGCCCCTGAACGCAAGAGACAAAGACTATAGGACACATGTAGATCCAGCTACTCCCAAATAAGACCACCTTAGAGGATCATAGATTGAGAGCTGGAAAGCACTATAGAAATCATCAAGCCCAAGCCAATTCCTTTCACAATTGAGGAAACTGAGGCCCAGAGGGGTTAAGGCACTTATCCAAGGTCACACACAGGTGCTAAGTGGCAGAGAGAGTATATAAACTCAAGTCTTCTGACCTTAAATCCAAGGCTTTTTTGCCTGCACCACACTGCCAGGCTCTGGACTTTGTGGCCAGGACCACTGTTGCTGTTAGTGATGGCAAGGTTAGAGCTGTGGGCTTTGGGCAGAAAGACAGGTATGCAACAATCTGCTTCTTGTGGGTGAAACCAGGCAGACTGGCAGCCACACAGAGCCCTGGGTTACTAGGAAGCTTCAGAAATGATGGTAGATTCCTTCATATATTTTAATTCCAATTTGCCTTCACCTATAAACAGGCTCTATGGTGGAGAAAGGGGAGAGGGGGGATAGTGTACAAAGGGGAGAGGAAATACTTTGATCCAAGAATCTTAATTATCATGACATATGTGTGGGAAATTTAGAAACCAAAAGATTAAAGAATACTCCTGCAAGATCAAAATAAATCAGTGAATAAATCAGAAACGTGACTCCCAGACTTGGGCATTGATCCTTAAGAGGTGCCCCTTTTCTCCTTTTTAATACAATCGGTGCCATATATTGATGTCACTGACTCTCCTCCAGTTCTCCATATCTCC
>NW_027185867.1:6830000-6907752 GCF_028583685.1 Petaurus breviceps papuanus
AGTCTCTGCCCTGCTGCCTACAAACATACCCAATTCTCCCTCTACTACTATTGAATAGGGCAGGTGACATTGTCAAAACTGCAATTAGGAAGATTAATTTGACACAGCCGAGTGGAGGTTGAACTGGAGTGGGGAGAGGTTTGTGTCAGGGAGATCAAACAACTGGCTATTTACAGTAATCCAAATGCAAAATTAGAAGGGCCCAGACCAGAATTGTGGCACTGTCAGAGAAGGGGAAAGAGAAGGGAGCTCCTTAGGGGAAAAAAACCCTCATCATACTTCAGCTAACATCCTATATGTTTGTCCTCTCCTTCTCAACTAAACTCCTAGAGAAAATACCATCTAACTCACATCTCTGCTTCCTCTTCTATCCACTTACCCATCCTCCGCAATCTGGCTTCTGACCTTATCATTCAGCTGAAAGTGTTCTGTACAGTTATGAACGATTAAGTGACCAATCGAATGGCCTCTTCTTGGTCTTCATCCTTCTTGACTTCTCTGCTGCAGTTTGACACTATCGATGACCTCTTTCTAAATATTCTCTCTTCTCTGCAGTTTCATAACACTGCTCCCTCTTGATTCTCTTCCTACTACCTGTCTAGTCATTCTTCAGCCTCCTTTGCTGCTGGTGTAACCCAAAGCTTTATCCTGGGCTCTCTTCTCTTTTCTCTCTAAATTCTCTCAGTGATCTTATAGCTCCCATGAGTTCAATTCTATAGAGATGTAGGTATACATATATATGTGTGTATGTATAATGTATGTTATTTATGTATATGTATGTATATGTGTCCACATTTATACATATGTATATTGTGTGTATTCAGTCTCTCTACTAAGCTCCAACTGCTTGTTAGACTTTTCAAACTGGATATTCCATAGTGCTTAACACACTGTCTGGCACGCAGCAAGCATTTAATAAATTCTTGTTGGTGGGCTCCTTGTCATTTCCCCAACTTGTAGACACTATGTCTGTCTTAAGTCAACCTAAGATTACATTAACTATTTTGGCTGTCATTACGTATCATTGACTCATTGTTGGAAACTCATGCAGACCCTCAGATCTAGTTCAGTTGAAGTCTTATCTAATTATGCCTTTTATCTTGTGCATGAAGATGATTTTTTAAAGTCTATGGGTAAGATTTTACATTTATCACCAATAAATTTCATCTCACTAGGTTCATCCCAACATTTTAACGTTGAGATTATTTTGGATCCTGTCTTGTCATCCAACATGATAATCATCCTTCCTAACTTTGTGTCATCTGCAAATGTGAAAAGTGTTCTATCTATGTCTTTACCAAGTCATTGATTTTTTTAAAAAAATGTTCACGAACAAAAGGACAAAGAAGATCCTGGCTTTATCTACTGGAAATCTTCTTCTAAGTCAGTATTAAACCATTAGCATTAAAACATCTCCAGATCCGATTGCAAATCCCCCTAAACAAAAATCAAGTAATATTAGGAACTAGAACAAGGGAAAGCAGCTCATTTACATCAATATCCTAGAGGTCCAGCTATGTAATATATTTTACCTAACTGTACTATTGTCCAATCCATCTCTCTCTATCTTGCCCACAACAATAGCTTTTTATTTCATCTCAAACAAGCCCTTACTGTAGCAAGGCAATCCTTCTATTTTCCGTATTTAGCTTTGTCAATGAGTGAAATCAAATTGTATCTGCTCCTTTTTATTCCTTAAGATCTTCCAAATTTCCCCTCCCCAAATTTCAATTTTTAGCCTTCTTATTTCCAAAACCCTCTTTTTCCCTAGTCCTCCTTCTTCAGCTACTTTTTTCCTTCAAACAAAATACCCCTTTCACCTATCTCATTCTTTAAGACCTGACTCAAACGTCAATTACTCAATAAAGCCTTTCCTAATCATTCTGGTCCAGAAGTGACCCCCATCAACTGAACTCCCAGAGAACTTTGTTTATACCATTATAGACAGCATGTTTAGCTTGGTATTGTAATGATATATATATAGTCCCTTGCTAACTTAGAAGATCCTAGAGAGCAGGGATACCATTATATTCCTCATAGCACCTAACAGTGCCTTGAACATAGTAGGCATTCAATAAATGCTTATTAAGGGAACGAAGGAACAATTGTTCATTAAGTATGTACTGTTTGCTCAGCACACAGGCTAGGTACCTGTGAGAATATAAAAAGATGATTTCTGCCTACAAGGGGACTGATTAGACAAAATTTTGTTAAACTCCAAACTGCTGAACTGGTTTCTCCACAAACAGCGCCTGGGAGGACAGAGGGAGATGAAAGGAGAAAAAGAGAGTTTACCACTCCTGGTGATGATCTCTGACGGAAGTCATTTCTCCAGGAGCAAGCCCAGCTGTGTTGTTTTGCCATCTGCAATGACAGCAGGGCAGAGAGGTGACAGCCAGGACACAGAGCAAAGAATCACATCTTGATAAGCAGTCTGCCGCCTCTGGTCTTATTGGGGCTTTTGTTAGGCTGTCAGGGAGTGGGATGAAATCTTAAGGAAAAACTGCTTCAAATGAAAGAATGGGAACCATCAAAGATAGCCGGAAGGGTGAGGACAAGCAAGGGAACAAGTGCCAGGAGTAGAAAGGAAGGAAGAAAGAATCTTGGACATTTGTGCTCCTGCGTCATCACACTGACAGGCTGGGAACTGGTGGAGTACTTACAGCCCACCATGAGCATGCCTGAGCTGTGGAGATCGATCTCTTAATAACCCACTGGGGGCAGGGAGAAAACAAGGCCCGGAAAGATAAAGTGCCTCGTGTTCCCCAAAGCCCTTTTGCCAAAGAAACTCGATTTTTCTTGCACCAAGAGTTATTGGCCTGTCTCTGAAGATAATGAAATGACGTATCCCATCTTTAGGCTGTGCAGCAGTCACACGGAGGCACTGGGAGGAAGGGGTACACACAACCTTGGATTCCACCAAGGTGGCTGACACTCCAGAGTCTGAAAATGACCAGAACAGAGCATGAACCAGGGCAAACCCCTAAGCCGACTCCTTACCACAGCATTGGGAAACATCGCCTCTGTTTCTATGATGGGAAATTAAGATTTGGAATGGAGACTAAAGGTTGATTAGACTTCTAGACTCCAAGAGAAAGGAGGAAACCTCAAGATAGGAAGTCGGATTCACACAATCTCAGAGCTGGGAAGGACTTTAGAGATCATCTAGTTCAAAACCACAGCTAGATTTTACAAATGAGGAAACTGAGGCCCAGAGAGTAAATGGCTTCCCCAAGGTTAATCAGTGATAAAGGTGGAACTAGAACCCACGTCCCATGATTTCAAATCTCAGTGTCTTTTCAGTGAGCCCCACTGCCTCTCTTCTAACAGCTCTCCTTTAGAAAACCCTATCTAAAGCGTGCCCACTCCAACAGGTGCCTCATTTTAAAAGGTGATATCTTCACAAACCCCGGGGCCATTCCACCCCACTAGGTCACCATTCAAAGAATCTGATAGTCATGACAGTCATTTGTGTCGAACCTTCATCTCTCATTGGATCAGGTCCTTCTTTGTTTGGTTCTTGGGAGAGGAAGAGAAGTGCCGCTATCGCAGGATCTCCTTTGCATTGCCTTTCCGTGAATGGATAGAGACTACCCAGATAAGCTGCAAAGTCCTCTTTTTGTCTCAGTTCCTAACATTCCCCTGGTGGTCTCAGAAAGAGAGCTATAATCAAAAGAGACTAAACTTGCAGTCGGGTCAAGGGCTTCTAGTCCTCTTTCTGTAAACTTATCAGTTTGGGGGCGGGGAGAGGGCTCGGTGGCACAGTGAATAGAGCACCAGCCCTGGAGTCAGGAGGACCTCAGTTCAAATCCGGCCTCAGACACTTAACACTTACTAGCCATGTGACCCTGGGCAAGTCATTTAATCCCAATTGCCCTGCCCTCCCCCCTCCAAAAAAAACCCAACAACTTATCAGTTTGAGAAAGTTATTTCTCTGTTTCTCTGTCTCTCTCTCCCTCTCCCTCTCTGCAAAATTAGGAAACTAAGATTGCTAAGGTCCTTTGCAGCTCTAGCACTGATTCTATAGGCATTTGAAGCTAAAATACCAAGGAGAATAGACAAGACTTATTTCTGTCATAATGTGAATATAGTTGAGACAGAGGGATGAATTAATATGATTTCTATCAGGTTCCTCTTAGTCCAAAAATCATATAATTCTGTAGCTTGAATGTGACTCAATAAACAACAAATATTTATTAAGCACCTACTATGTGCAAGCAGCTAGGCATACAAAAACAAAAGTGAAACAATTCCTGCCCTCAAGAAGCTTATGTTCTGCTAGGGGAGTAAAACATAGATCCAGATAAATAAACCAAAAGTATCTAAAAGTGATTTCAAGAAGAAGACAAGCTAAGAGGGATCAGGAAAACCTTCCTGTGGAAGGTGACACCTGACCGATACTTCAAAAGAAATTAGGGACTCTAAAGAAAGAAGTGTACTTCTGTCCCAGACATTGAGGACCACCTGCAAAGAAAGGAGAGTGGAGTGAGAGATAGAATCTCCTGGATCATTTTGACTGGAATCAAACGAAATCATATGAAATTATGCCTGAAAGGGACATGGGGATGAGATTGCTAGTGCCAGGCTGAGAATTTTGTATTTTATTTTAGAGGCAATAGAAGACCACTTCTATTGTTTTCTGAGTAAGGAAATGATATGATCAAATCTGTTTCAGGAATGTTTATTTGGACACTGCCAAATATCTTAGATCATATGGTTTATATGCTGAGGTCCTGAGTGGGGCAGCCACTGTGGTCTGAGCCCCAAAGTAGGACCTAGGGTGCAACATCTATGCCTGGAAATCCATGCAAAAAGGAACTGGGGTGGGTAAGGCATTGCTCCTGCTGTGGTGTTATAGATGATGCTGCTTTTGCCAGCATTCCCTCCAGCCCAGGCCCCACCCATCCTTGATGAGATGCCAGCCCAGCCCAGTCCAATAGCCACAAAAAGACACCATAAATGACAAGAAAAGGTCTCCATCAGGTCATCTGACTCTAAATCCAGTGAGCTCTAGGTGAGATACTCTTGTGGACTATGTGAGCTTCCCTTGAGTCCTGCACCTGGACCCCTAATTCTGGCCATCAGAAGTCGACAAGGACCCAACTCTTTTGGCTAGTGAAAATAGAACCTGAGGAGATATCCCAAGAGCTCTAGGAACTTTGGCACAATTCCAGTGGAGAACCATTGAAGCTTCTTGAGTAGTGAGTGAAATAGCCAATTCTGCCCTTTAGTAATATCAGTTTGGTAGGTGAACCACCCTAGCCTTTTCATTCCAGAGTTTTCTCAGGAAGCTGCGCTTCAGCTCATGGCAATAAAACAAAAGGGAGAAGCAGAGAGTAAAACAGATTTGCCATTGTCCCAGCAGAAAACCTGGAGAAACCAAGGAGGCAGAATTAAGTCACTCTGCTGGATTCTCTCAGTAAGCTGAACCTCAAGGCCGGGAAAGACCCTAGAACTACAAGGGTCAGTATTGGTTTCCTTGGAAGAGTCCTCCATCTCCAACTCTTCTCTTGTCCTACTGCAGGGATGTTCTAAACTTCCACTGTACTAGAAAACTTGACCCTCTAGTTCTTCTGACTCCATGTCCCCCATATGGATCTTCTCTTCTTCTTCTGAGAAGAAATACAACTTCCAGGGTCTTCGATGCCTTAGGTCTCCTTGCAAGACAGCTAGGCTCAGACTTGCCAGAAGAATGATTATATATATACTATAAATGTATTATATTTAGTATATTTTATTTTTAAATAACCAAGTTAAAAACAATAAGATAAACTCCATTAAAAATAACTACAAAATGCATAAACATGTGAGAATTAACCTTTAAGATACACACTAGGTTTAGACAAATAAAACAGTGTTTACAGAAATAAAAGGATACTTAAATAATCAGAGAAATATTCATTTACTCATGATTGGGCTATGCCAACATAATAAAAATTACAATACTGCCTAAATTAATTTACACATTTTGCTAATCAAATTACTTATATCATGCTTTTTAAAATTGGAAAAAAAGAATAACAAAATAGATTTAGAAAAGAAAAATCTCTATCATCCCAAGGGACACAATGAGGAAAGAGTAAAAATGAAGATCTATAGCGTTGCCAGACTCCAAATTACATTGTAAAGCGATAGTCATCAAAACTATTTGCTACTTGTTTAAAAACAAACAAAAAAAGGTACATCAGTGGAATAGACTAAATAAACAGGAAACAGAAGCAATCAATAATAGTAACCCAATTTTTCATAAACTCAAGAACATAAATTACTAAGGGATAGACTTCTTTTTTTTGACAGCAATGTCTGGGAAAATTGTAAAGAAGTATGGCAGAAATTCAGTTTAGATCAACAGCTTCCACCATATAACACAATAAACTCAAAATAAATGTGAACTGAATGTCAAAGGACATGCCATAAACAGAAAAATTATAAGAGAATGAGAACAGGTACTTTTTACAACTATGACAACGTGAAGAATTGTTAACTAAAAAAGAGATAAAGGAAACTATATCAGATAAAAATAGACAATTTTGACTACATAAAAGTAAGAATATTTTGCATGAATAAAATCAGTAAGCAGAACTAGAAAAATCAAGTGGGGAAAGCATATAAGTCTGACACCTAAAATATACAAATACATGACACTAAAAACCATTCCCCAGTCAGTGAAAGGATATGAACAGTTTTCAAAAGTGGAGTTACAAACTCCGAAGTGTTGACATAAAAAAACATCAATCAGTCAATGAGTAAATTCTCAGTAAGTGTTTAGTGTGTACCAGGCATTGAAGTGCTAGAGATACAGAGAAAGAAATGAAATCATTCCTTACTCTGGGGGCTTACATTCTACCAGTGTACAAAATGTGTGCCTATATAAGTATATACAAAATACATACAAGACAAGAAGACTAATTGGGAGGCTACTTCATTAGTCCAAGCAAGAGTTGATGAGGACCTGCACTAGGGTGCTTGGCTGTAGATGTAGAGAAAGGGGCAAGATGTGAAAGAGCTTGTACAGATTTTTAAAAATAAGAAGAAGAGTAGTCAGTTCTGGAGGGTTTATGGGAAGACAAGCACACTGATAGTCAGTTGAGTTGTGAAATGGTGGAGTTATGTAAAATAAAATTTTTTACTAAATTATCCAAATGCTTTGATTCAATGATCCCTCTACTAAAAATATACCAAAAGGAAGTTTAAAAAAAAACAGGATAAAAGGGCCCAATGGATACCAAAATATCCATAGCAATGCTCGTTGTGGTAGCAAAGAATGGAAAAAGGTGGAAGCAAAGAAGTGAATGCCCATTTGACTGGAAAATGACTAAAAAGTAAAAACAACAACAATAGTATATGGGGGCAGTGAGGTGGTGCAGTGAATAGAGCACCGGCCCTGGAGTCAGGAGGACTTGGGATCAAATCTAGCATCCAACACTTAACACTTACTAGCCGAGTGACCTTGGGCAAGTCACCTAACTCCAATTGCCCTGCCTTCCCCCCCCCCAAAAAAAAAGCAAAAAAAAAATGGTATAGAGTGCAATAGAATATTGTTGTAGAATTAGAAGTTATTAATATGAAGAATTTTGAGAAAATTAGAAGATTTTTAAGAACTAATTCTGGGTGAAATATGCAGAAGCAATAGAACAATATACACAGTTACTACAAAGACATGAATTTTTAAATCACTAAAAGGAAATCTAACTCTAATTAACCCAAAAATCAGTGAAGGTCCTAGAAAATGAATAGTGGCTGACAGATACCTAGTCATTTGCAATAGGGAGGCAAGGGACAGTGTCATATGCAGTCACTATATTGGATATTTTAGTTTTTGTCAAATAAAGAATTGAGAGGGGCGGCTAGGGGGTGCAATGAATAGAGTACTAGCCCTGGAGTCAGGAAGACCTGAGTTCAAATCCAGCCTCAGACACTTAATACTTACTAGCCATGTGACCTTGGGCAAGTCACTTAACCCCAATTGCCCTGCCCTCCCCCCTCCAAAAAAAAATAAAAAAAATTTTTTAAAGAAATGAGAGTCTGCAGTAGAGGGTGGGATGAGAAGTGACAGTGATATAAAGACAAAGGAATAAATAAAATCTTTATTTTGGTTGTTTTTTTTAAAGGGCATTGGACCAAATTACTTTC
Source organism: Petaurus breviceps papuanus (assembly GCF_028583685.1). NCBI lineage: Eukaryota > Metazoa > Chordata > Mammalia > Diprotodontia > Petauridae > Petaurus > Petaurus breviceps. The sequence continues at coordinate 6,838,134 of NW_027185867.1, forward strand.
AAGTTTTCTTTAAACCTTAAATCTGTTGCACTGTGTTCCTAATTATGAATGAAAGAGGTTTCGAACAGGTAGAATCAACAAGACCCGGCAATTGTATTTTACAAAACAAGCAAAAAGGAAAGACAGGCTTTGCCTCCGAGTGACTTACATCCTGATCAGGAAGGACAACTTAAAAAAGGGAACTGAAAAGGGAGGAGGTGGGTACCATTCAGGGTTCATGGTGGTGAAATCTAGAGGATGAAGTATGACTATCCTCAAAATGGAGCTTTTGAAAAGAGCTCACTAATGGGAGAAGGGGACTACAGGGACAAGGGAAAAGACAACTGAGTCATGGTGGATGCATTTATTAGCATAGCATGAAAAGCACTATGTACTAAGTTCTAGATACGCAAATACAAAAAGAACTCTTCCTCCTTGAGGAGAAGAGAGAAAAAGGAAAAATAGGGCAATGGTGGTCAGGGAGGGGTATTTTGATTTGGAAAGGTACAATGAGTGGGGCCACAGAAAAACTAATTGCCACATTCTTTCCAGAGTTGGAAAGCTTAGGGAGGTGGGGGAATGGGGCAGTGTTGGAAGGGAGACACAGGAATAAGCAGGGCAAAGAGTAAGCAAAATATCCAGGACAAAATATGAAGCATGGCTGGGACTAGCTAAATATAGCAGGTCATGTGATACACTCTCCAATCGGGCTAGAAGGATGATCACTTGGACCTGAGTGATTGGAAGATGGTAGTATCCTCAGTAGAAACAGAAATGCTTAATGAGGGATGGTTTTGGTGGAGATGTAGTGAGTTCTATTGTATGGGGATTCAGGTGAATATATGTAGCAGGCAGTTAGTGATGTGTCTGAGTTCAGGAGAAGGTTTAAGACTGTCTGTATAAATTTAAATTTAGAAGGCATCTGCATAGATATGTTAACAGAAACTATGGGAGCTGATGACATCACCAAGGGAAATGGGGTAGAGAGAAGAGCGTCTAAGAAGAGTGGAGAGAAGTGAGAGGATGATCCAGAAAAGAGGTTTGGAAGGAGTGGTCAGACAGGAGGAATGCCAACAGAGAACGGTGTCATGGAAGCTAAGGGCAGATGGAGCATCCAGAAAAGAGTGGCTGACAGATGGTCAGAGAAATCCCTCGCAAAAATTCTGACTTGTAACAAATCACATTTTGTCACACACACACACACACACAGACACACGTGCACATGCACATTCACACACATACTCATATATACATATACACATACACACAAACTCATATATACACATACACACACAAACACACATTCCGCTCCAAAATATAAAGAGAGTAAAAGCTGTTTAAAATTAATATAAAAAGCAGCCTTGAAAAGAATAAGAGGTCATAGGAGGTCCTGCAGCCTGAGGGTTATATGTGGGAGGCTGGAGGAAAAGTTGTTACCAGGTATGCATTTTCAGTCCTTCCCCATTCCCTATCTGGTTTTTACTTTTTTCTAGTTCAATGTGTCAGTGATATTTTTTTAATTTAATTTATTTTTTTGTTACATTTTAAGTTCCAAGCTGTCTCCCTTCCTCCCTCCCCACTTTGCACTAGAGAAGGCCACCATTTGACAGAGAGAGAGAGAGATAAATAGATAGAGAGATAGAGAGAGAGAGAGAGAGAGAGAGAGAGAGAGAGATGGATAGAGAGATAGATAAATAGAGAGATAAATAGAGAGAAAGATAAATAGAGAGAGAGATAGAGATAAATAGGGAGATAGATAAATAGAGAGAGAGAGAGAGATAAATAGAGAGAGAGAAAGAGAGAGAGAGAGAGAGAGAGAGAGAGAGAGAGAGAGAGAGAGAGACAGATTGATATGTAAAACCATGCTGTGCTTACTTCTATTTATCAGCTCCTTCTCTGGAGGTGGATAGAATCTTCCTTCATAGGCCTTTATAGTTGATTTTAGTATTTATAATACTCAGAATAACTTGGTTGTTCACAATTGGTCTTTGAACAATATTGATGTTACTATATACAAAATTTTCTTGGTTCTGCTCATTTCACTCTTTATGTTATGCAAGCCTTTCCATATTTTTTCTAAAATGAACTATCTTACCATTTCCTATAGCATAGTACTATTCCATCACAATCGTAAACCACAACTTCATTCTCCAATTGATGGACAATCCCTTATTTTCCATTTCTTTGCCACGACAAATAGAGATGGTATAAATATTTTGGAACACATAGTTTTGTTTTGTTTTTTCCTTTTTCCCTGATCATCTTGGGAAACAGACCTAGTAGTGGTATTGCTGGGTCAAAGTATATACATAGTTTTATAAGTCTTTGGGCACAATTCCAGACTGCTCTCCAAAATTGTTAGATCAGTTCATAGTTCCACCAACAGTGTATTAATGTCCCAATTTTTCCACATCCCATCCAACATTTGTCATTTTTTCCCTTCTATCATTTTAGTCAATCTGATTGGTGTGAAAAGATATCTTGAAGTTGTTTTAATTTGCATTTCCCTAATGACTTAGAGCATTTTTTCCTATGACTATATATAGTCAGTGATATATTTAAAAGATCATTGGAAAAGAGGAAAGGTACTTGAAGATTATAGAAGGGCAAATGTCCCAATTTTCAAAAGATCAGAAGAGAACAGATTCTATAAACTATAATCTCAAGAACATGACTTTAATCCACAAGAAAACTCCAGAAAGGATCACTAAGGATGTGATTGATAAGTACCTAGAAAGGGGAGCTATAATTATAAAGAGAGAGCATGACTTTATCAAGAACAAGTCATGCTGGACTACATTTCTTTGTTTCTTTCTTTTTGGACAGAATTACTCAACCAATAGATGGGGCAATGTTGTGGTTATAGTTTACCTAAATTTTAGCAAACATTTTGATAAATGATCTCCTACTATCCTTGTGGAGAAGATAGAAATGTCTGCATTGGATGATAACACAATGAGATGGATGAATGACAGATTAGATGACAGGACTCAATGAGCATTTGTTAATGGTGCAGTGTCAGTGGGGGGCAGGAGGTCTTCAGTGGAGTGCCCCAGGTATCTATACTTGACCCTGAGCTGTTTAACATTTTCAGTTGGTCAGTCAAAAAACATTTATGACACTTGTACTAGGCACTAGGCACTGTACTAAACCCTGAAGCTACAAAGAAGGTAAGAGACAGTCCTCATTCTCAAAAAGTCCACAGTCTAATGGGGGGTGACAATCATACAAAAACCAGGTACAAACAAGCTATATACAGGATAAATGGGAGAAGATTGACAGAGAAGGCACCAGAATTCATTCTAGTGCTGAGGATTGGGAAAGACTTCTTACAGGAGGTGAGATTTTAGCTGGGACTTGAAGGAAGTCAGAAGCAAGAGATGAGAAGGGAGACCAGGCATGAGGGACAGTCAGTGAAAATACCCAGAGTTGGGAGATGGAGGGTCTTGTTCAAGAAACAACAAGGTTGACTGTGATCACTGCTACCACCTGTCCTAGGCCTGATACCCCTCTTCGGGGAACCGCCCCAGGCTAGAGGGGGTGGGGCAAAACACAACACCTCATAAGAAAAGTATGGCCCATGACCCCTAAATCTGGAAAATCTCTTCATTTTTTAATGGGATAATTATCACATTACCTTTCCAAAGCTTCCCATTACTACAATGGTGCAGAAGAAAGTGCTGGATTTCAAGTCGACAGGTTCAAATCTTATCTCTAAAACCTGCTAGTTACATGTTGATGGGCACATCACATGTCCTTTTTTCTTTATGTATCTTTTCTGAGCCTCATTTTCCTCCTTTGTAAAGTAGGGATATCTGTGCTTTTTACCTTACAGAACTGTTATAAAGAAAGTGCTTTGTAAACCTTAAAGTGTTGTAAGAATGTAAGTCATAATTATTTTCCATGTGCTATTATTAACTCTACTTTACCCACAAAGATCAGTATGGATCCATCTGGCCAGCAGCTAAAGAGAACCCTAGAATGTTAGAGCTAAAAGAGGCCTAAGGCATACAGATAGGGTGGCCAGGTGGCTCAGTGAGTAAGAGCACCGGCCCCAGAGTCAGGATGACCTGGGATCGAATCCGGGCTCAGATACTTAGCACCACACCCAGAAATAACTGGCCATGTAACCTTGAGCAAGTTACTTAACCCCAATGCTTAAAAAAAAAAAAAAAAGGCACACAGATGGGGTTTGGTAGATAGGTCATTGGACTTGTAATAAGGGACCTGCCTTGGACCCCTCCTGGCTATTTGACCCTGGGCAAATAATCTGTCTAGGTCTCAGTTTTCTTAACTGTAAAAAGATGGGACAGGACTCCCTAGCCTGGGGGTGGGGGGGGGAACCTGCGGTCTCTAGGCCACATGTGGCCCTCTAGGGCCTCAAATGCAGTCCTCTTACAGTTTGGATTCAGTCAAAGGGCCACACTTGAGGGCCTAGAGGGCCACATGTGGTCTCAAGGCCACAGGTTCCCCACCCATGCCCTAGACTCTAAGGTGCCTTCCGGCTCTAAATCCTCAATCATCTATCGAACCCTTTCATTTTACACATGAGGAAACTAAATCCCAGAGGGGGTAAAGGGTTTATCCATAGCGACACAGCAGAGCTGGGACCAGACCTCTGGACTGCTGACTCTTAGCACCTCACCGTGCTCTATCCCCAGCTCCAGGCTGCAGCTGTGAGCCTAAAAGAAAAAGCAAAAAACATCCTACTTAGCTTTTCCATTCTATTGTTCCCTAATTTTCCTGGGCCTCCTTATAGTCACACTTCTTAATGTGTCTGCACCAGGCAGATGTGGGGGCTGGGAGGCACTGGTGAATAGGGTCCAGCAGAATGCACTCTGCATAGTGCCGTATTAATTGTCATTCAGTGAGAAGAGGGCCCTTGTGTATTCATTGAGGTCATTCATTCCTGTAAATGGCCAAGTCAGAGAAGTTGTACTGCTTAGAATGTACCAGGGTCCCACTGCCTAGAAGACAGGTTACATTTACCCCTCCCGCCAGGGTTCTTCAGTACCCTTGAGGGGTATTCAGATGTGTCTAGGCTGTGTGCAAAAAGCTCCATCCCCCAATAATGTTGAAGGGGGTGCTTTCCTGCTTTCCACTTCTATGAACCACTAACAGTTAGATTAGCTTTTTCCCAGAAATATTTATTTCCAAAAGTATAATCACAAATATACAGACTTACTCGCCCAACAAGTGGGAAGTATAATCTCCCCCTGGTTCTCATCAATCAAAGGAGATTAGGTTCATGGATTAGCTCATTTTCCATACAGCATAGTCCCAGTTTCAAGTCCAACCTGACTGAGTTCAGGCCAAGGCACCCTGACTTCTCAGGGCTTCAGTGATGGGTTTGATGGCTGCACCATCCTGCCTGGAGTCCTGGCTCCAAAATCATTATGGCTTAAACTTTCAGGTCCCATAGGGATCACTTCTGGCACCTGAAAACAAGAGCAAACAATAGAGAACAAAAACAAACAATCCCAGGCCCATTTCTCAGAACAGCAGTAAAAAAAGGGAGAGCAGAGAAAGTCCTTTTCCTTCCCATCAGTTCAGATCATGGCTTCCTTGCTATGGGTAAACTGGGATTTTCTGGACAGAAGGTAAGAATAGCAGAAAAGAGTGATGTAAAAAAAGAAGGTGATCTCTCAGTCTCATTGGTTTTAAGGTAAAGCCTGTTCTAGGTCTGCAGCCAATCAAATGAGGTTACACCCATTTATGTGGTAGAGAACAAAGAATGCCTCTATCTTAGCAGATCTGTGAGAATAGACAATCTTAGGTTATACCAGAAAATGGGGTGCATGGGGGATTAAGAGATGACTAGCACCTCTAGTATGAGCCCTTTTCAGGCCTGTTCATCTACCTTTGGTATCTAACTGGCACTCAACTCTCACCTGTGACTCCAAGATGCTGTGGCATGCACAGTGGTTATGCCCCAGTAAAATTGTCTTGGCAGATGGGCTAAACCAGGTTGAAGATAACTGACAGGCCTCAGGGATGTCTACCCCAAGCATGTGGAGACTTCCCCTGGTGGAATGGTGTAACACCAATGCGATACCCATAGCAGCTGCTATGCATATAAGCTCTCCTGCTCAAAGGCAAAACCAAAATCTTTCTTTGGAACATCACTCTCAGGATGTCAGGAGGTAAGATTTAGAAAGGTACTCATCACTAATCCAGGGAGCACCGACATCTTAAGCATTCTTTCTGTTAGCCTCCCTACAAATAAGTTCCCCTAGGCAGCTTCCTACTCTCTCCGCTCTGCCTTTCCTGCTCTGTTTCAGTTATTCTGTTGGGCAAGCTTCTCCAACAATGGGCTCCATGTGACATAGCTATGAGCTGGCCCAGAGCTCAAAGCAGGTCACCTAGGCCTACTAATGGGCGGGGAAGATCTTCCTATTCCATTAACATTGCAAATGGACAGATGAGACCAATTTGATCCAATGTCCATGAAAGGTGGTTGAAGCAGGCACTGTGGTGTGCTTAGAGCTCAGTCAGAAGATGCCAAGGACATCCATTGCATCCCAGGCCATCATTAGTCATCCTGACTTTTGTCCTGCCACTGAACCTTAATGACTCTGAAAGAGACAGTGAGGCTGATGACTTTGTGCTACTCTGATTTACTCAAATTCAATTCATACACAAGTCAAAACATCACCTCATGATGTCATTGGTTCTCTGTGAAAACAAAGGAGGAACAACAATGGCATGAATGAACAGAATTTCCTTTGGATACATTGAGCACAAGCTACACTCGTCTTATTCATGTCTGCCACCATTTTAAACCAATAAAATTTGTTTCTCAGTAATTCAAGGGCTTTCTTAAACCCCAGTATCCAAAGTCATCATGCAAGGCCTTCGTGGAGGGGACAGCACATGAAGGATCTGTGATGGTCTATTGTGTCTCTCCATTGTACAGCTTCAACTTCTTCTATTATAACAGTAAAGTTCCTTCCAAGGAATGAAATTAAGCTCTGAGAGTCCACCCTTTATTTTGGGATGTTATTTCTTGGATTCCTTCATCTGGTCTAGCCACCAATCATCCAAGGATAGTTGAGGCAAAGAAGACTGCCCAGCTGCAATAAGATTCAGCCATATTAGGGGCGGCCAGGTGGCTCAGCAAGTAAGAGCACCGGCTCCAGTGTCGGGATGACCTGGGGATCAAATCCAGGCTCAGATTCTTAGCACCACACCCAGAAATAACTGGCTGTGTAACCTTGAGCAAGTTACTTAACCCCAATTGCTTTTTTAAAAAAAAGTTACTTAACACCAATTGCTTTAAAAAAAAATACCATATTGCTGATATGCTTCCAGTTAGAAGCCCTAAGCCTGACTGCTCTTATGTTAATTAATAGGCTATTATACTAGTTTAGGTGAGAGGTGATGAGGGTCCTAAACTATAGGAGTCACATGAGTGGAGAATGAGGGATTGGCAATGATTGTATAGGGCATCCCAAAATTCTCAGTGAAGTTTTAAGCTATCAAAGTGATGGGGTTTGAGATAGCATGACGAGTTGAGGATGGTTCCAAGGTTGTGAACCTAAGTGGCTAGAAAAGATGGGAGCATCTTGAACAGAAATAGATAAGTTACAATGTCACATAATCTGTAGGATCCCCAGTTTCTTCAATGGTACACTTCAGGGGGAGGGGGATATATGAGATGATGTGTAATAGACCTTTCAGCTCTGAAGTGCCATGATTCTAACTTTTAGTTAGGAGCTGCCAGAGTGATGAAAAGATTCATTCACATCATATTAATTAAAATTTTGTCAACTGTCTTTTTTTCTTTTTTCTTTTTTTTGGGGGGGGGAAGGAAGGGCAGTTGGGGTTAAGTGACTTGCCCAAGGTCACACAGCTAGTTTTTTTGTGTTAGGTGTCTGAGACCGGATTTGAACTCAGGTCCTCCTGACTCCAGGGCTGGTGCTCTATTCACTGCACCACCTAGCCACCCCTGTCAACTGTCTTCTTGAAGAACATTTCCTCCTCATCTCTTTTCAGCTGGGAGAAGACTGAAAGTCTTCTTTCTGCTTTCTGCTTCTCCCTACCCAAAAGCACCAACTGGACTTTTTACTTAAGTTTGACTTAGCTTTTCCTCACAGAATATCTTCTAGGAATATGAACTTCCCTAGAATTTCCTTCTGAATCACTAACTTCCTTTTCTTACTTTCCATTTCTTTTTTTTCTCTCATCCTCCTTTGTCCTACCTGACCCTAAACTTCCTCCAATCTTCCCTTTCCTGCCCCCAATCTTCAACCACACACATTTATACCTCTTGTCCTCCCTCCCTCTTCCTGCTGTCCCTGTAGCGGTGGGTGTGCAAATGAAGCTAGAATTACTACAACGAAAATTCTGGGCAGTAGTGAACGAGGTAAGTACTGTGGTCCCAAGGGCTGGACTCAGGTTTAGCAATAGCTAGAAATATTTGAGGAGTAGAGATGGGGTTGGGAACAGAAGGAAGAAGGCTTAGAAAGAGTGAATTTAAAGAGAAAGATAATGAGCTCCCTTTGGACATGTAAGTTTAAGATGCTTCAGGACATTGTAGGGCTGGAGAGCAGGAAAGAGATTAGATCTGGATATATAGGTCTGGGAGTCATCGGCAAGGAGATGATAATTAAATTCATGAGAGAACATAAGAGCACCAAGGAAGAGAGTATAGAATACTATACTATAGAGAAGAGAAGAAAGTCCGAGGTAAGATCCTAGGGGATACCCATACCTATGGGACAAGACTCAGATGATATTTAGCAACAAAAAAAAAAGTTGAGAAGCCATAAGAAAGATAGGAAGAAATCCCACAAGTATCACGAAAGTCGAGGGAGACAAAGGTAGGAGAGAAGGCAGAAAGGCCTAGAAGGACGAGCACAAAGAAAATGCCATCATTTGACCATTTAAGCTAAATTGTTGGTAACCTTGGAGAGAGCGGTTTCTGTGGAATGGTGGCAGTCAGAAACCAGATTGCAAGGGGTTGAGGCGTGGGAGGTGAAGGGAAAAGAAGCCAGGAGAATGAGCATCTATGAAGTCTGGCTGTGAATGGGAGGTATAGCCTGAGGTGATGGTGGGAGAGATCTAGGTTTATTTGTAGGCAACAAGGGAGGAGCCAGATTGACTCTTTGGTGGTGGGGAGCTGATGGGGGGAATGATCAAAGAAGTGCGCTCCCAGAGGTGTGGAGAGAAAAGCAGGATCAATGCTATCAGTTACAATTGTGTTTTTGCCAAGTTCAGCAGACACATCTTTCTCAGAAACTAGAGCAAAGGAGGAAAGAATGGCGGATGCTGTTAGAGGGATTTCAAGTATAGAATAGAGGAGAAGAGGAAGCTCAAGTTTCAGGAATTGGGGTAACCATTTGCCCAGATGGTGGAGAGGGGCTTCCTATTCAGATATGAATTGGACTAGGCAGCTTCTGAGATCCTTTTCTACTATGAGATTCTTCAATTCTATGTCTCTGTTAGAAACCTCAGAGAACTTTACTGTTATTTCATTCCGTCAATGAGCTCTGAGTGATGGTGAAAGACACTCCTAAGTACAGATGGCACCTGGGTGATGCGGTGGATAGAGTACCAGGCCTGGAGTCAGGAAGACTCAACTCTCTGAGTTCAAATCTGTCCTCAAACACTTCCTAGCTGTGTGACTCTGGGCAAGTCACTTAACTCTGCCTCAGTTTCCTCATCTGTAAAATGATCCGAAGGAACCACCCCAGTATCTCTGCTAGGAAAACCCCAAATGGGGTCATGAGGAATCAGATACAACTGAACGACAAAAAGTGGAGATACTCATGTAACGTGTTGGGAGGAAATGAGAGACCTAATAGGAATGGAGTCCAAATCTGGTGAAAATGCAGGCCATACATAGACATCCCGGTCTAGGACAGACTCTGAGGCTTAGAGAAAGACAGCTGGCTCTGGCTCCTGTGCCCAAGTCTACCCCAAGGCTGACTGATGGGGTAGACCAGGGCTTCAGTGTTGTGGGGAAAGGCGGGTACCCCCTAAATCAGTGTCAAAGTGGAGAGGGGAAGGATCCTGATTGGAAGCTCACCATCGTTGTCTCCAAAAGTACTAGAGAGCCTGTTGTGCAGTGAGGGCACAGGTCACTTTGGGGTTTTGTTCAGTGTTATGCCCTCTCCCAGCTCAGTTCTTCTCTTGTCATAGTTGAGTGCTGGAATGACCTTTATTCTCTACCAGTGATTTTCAGACAGAAGTTCCATGGATTGAATTTTCTAATGAATTTTCACTCTCCCATCTCTCTGGCTCTCTGATCCTGGCTTCTGCTTTGATGCCTTCCTTGAATCCTTTGTCTCTTACCCAGTCAAGTAACTTGGATGTAAGTAGATGGGTACTAAGGACTTTGAATTCCCCTCTTTTCTGTCTTACATCACACCCCAGATCTTTCCCACATTTAATTTAAACACGTCCAACATGCCCTATCATGAAGACAAATTGTTCATCTCCATGCATGAGAACCAGGTATCTTACCAAAGAGTGGTGACAGTAAGAATGTTCCCTTTAGCCTTCCATCGATCTATATGCCCCACCCTTTGTCCCCATTATCAGTCTACCTATTTTCCTATTTTTATTTCTCCTCAACCTTCATATGATTCTCATCTTCCTTCAAAACAACAGGTCTTCCTCCTCCTTCCCTCTCCAGCTTCTTCCTAGCCCTTGTGTCTTTTCCCATCAGTTTTCTCCTTCTCCTCTTCCATTTGCTCCAAAGATTCTCTAGGTGTTTGCTTCTAGCCCTCACTTTGGGAAGGTTTAAGAGACCCTGGTGCTATAGGGAAATGGTCAAAGATGTGAAGGGTGGGCAGAGAAGCTGGATAGATGACACAGTCTATTTTAGCTAAGATATACTCACCCCATCAGCCTTGAATAGCAAGGGGCAAGTGCCTTAATCCTACAAGTTTCATGTCATGATTTGTTACCTTGATGCCAGGTGTCTTTCCTGGTATCTGGAAATGACTCATGAGTAGATACTGCCTTTTATCTTTCAGGTATAAGGTGAGTGGTGTAAGCCAGAATGGTATAAGAAAAGGCCTCTAGAGTTGTACTGACTTCACTAGGGAGGGTCCTTCCCCAGTAATGTCACATGTGCACCACTTGAAGAAGTACAGGCACATATATGTCTTTTTTTTTTCTTCTAGTGCAGCCAAGTGGATGGGATCTGCTCACTGAGCTGTCAGGACAGTGTGAGTTCTTCCCATGAATTCCCCAGATCATAAAGGGTAGGAGTAGAACTCATCACAGAATTGCCATGAGTTACATGGACCCAAGGCCTCACAAGAGACCAAGCTCCCTCTTTGAATACCCCTACCTCCACCCCAGTGCTAGAGAACTGTTTAGGGGAATGAGATGAAAGCTTTTCTACAGCTCCAAACTCATACCTGGGCAGAAGGAAATTGGGAAATCAGGAATCTCCTAACCAAATCTGACCATCATGGTGTATTTCTTCTCCCTCCCCCAGGACTTGGACTGCTTTGTCATAGACAACAATGGCTTCATTCTTATCTCCAAGAGGTCTGAAGAGGTGAGCAGGAGGAAGAAGCAGAAACCTGGAAGGAGGAGGGAAGTAGAGGGTGGCGGTTGGGGGAAAAGGAAGTTTCCACCAACTTCTGCATATTCAAAGGAATCTACCTTCTGGTTCACTCTAGATCTAGGAAATTACTAAAAATATGAATTCACTTCCTGGGACTACAGGGTTGGAGAAGGAATTTGATCTAAACTGAGAGCCATATATTCACCCACAAGAAAAAAGTAAACCCCCTGCACCTAATCAACCATGCTGACTCAAACCTCTGCATTCTCTAAAACCACTGAATCTGACAAAGTCAGAGCATCAAAATATTCTCTGGACACAAACTAAACTGGGTTGAGGTCTGGGGTAAGGAGCTTTGCTGGGTGCATTCTCTGGTAGACTAGCATGGAGAGAACTGCAGAGAAGTACTTGCTTACATGAATCAAAGCCTTGACCAAGTATCAACTTTGTGCTGGTTGAGTTAATGCTCTGACCTAGCCAAAAGAGGACTATCATGCTCAGGTCTCCTTAAGAAGGCATGGCCCAGGGGGGCAGCTAGGTGGCTCAGTAAGTAAAGTGCTGGCTCCAGAGTCGGGAGGACCCAAGTTCGGTTCTGGCTTCAGACACTTAACACAAAAAAACTAGCTGTGTAACCTTGGGCAAGTTACTTAACCCCAATTGCCCTCCAAAAGGCAAAAAAAAAAAAAAAAAGAAGAAGAAGGCATGGCCCAGTATAGACATGAAAGCAAAGAACATGCCAGGGGAGCAAACCCCAGCCACTGCCCTGGACCTAGTTCAGCCATCTCTTTTCTTTCAGCAAATCTTATACTCCTCCTTCCCACCATCCTCTTAGTAAGTCACTACCCCTCCCCCCCCCCCAAGCCTTTACAAACAAACAAATAAGCAAAAAAAAGATGCCTATCCAACACCATCTACCTGCCACCAAGGGACAAAGCCATTTGGTGAGAGTAGAGAAAACAATAATCACTCTTGTTCAAACTGCTCTTCAGAATTCACAAAGCCTTTTCCTCGCTATAATCCTGGGTGGTAGAATAGGCAAGCATCATTATCCTTGTTTTATATTTGGATAACTCAGTGGATTTGTGACTTCATTAATGTGGGTACTTCTTCCAGTGATACAGACCTGCCTCTTTATCTCTTCATCCTCTTGGCTTTTCCTGTGTAGATATTTAGGCTCAACTCTCATGGATCTCTAGATCTATTTTCGGCCATGCATGGTAGTAGAAAATTCTACTGAGGGTTGCTGAGGCTGGTGAATCCCCTGAGTTCTGGAATTCTGAGCTATAGTAGGTCAACCCAGTTGAGTGTCTGCAAGTGAATCTGACAAGTTCTTGAATATGGCAAGCCCTTGGAAATGGAGAGCTACCAGGCTTCCTTTGGACAGGTTGAAAAATCAGGGGAGAGGAAGAGGGAGAAAGACAGAGACAGAGAGAAAGAGAGAGACAGAGACAGAGACCAGAGAGAGACAGAGAGACAAAGAGAGACAGAGAGAGAGATGTTTCATAGAAGAAACTGAAATTCATGGAAGTTTAAGTGACTTACACAGAATCTCACTGTTGAGAAGTGACAGAGCTAAACAAAAATCACCAGTTATGTGATGTGACTTTTTCTGCTATCTGAATAGTGAAGGGAAAACTAAGTTTATTGTTTTTACTCGCTAGCAAGGAGCTAGGGATGGCACTGCTGATACACTGCTTTGTACGTAGGAGCTGATCACCACCTCAGTTCCTCACTGACAAAATGAAGGGGTCAACCAGATCACCTCTAAGGTCCCTTCTAGATCTGAAGCCATGATCCAAGCTAAAAGCATCATTTCTTCCTCAGTTAAATGAGGGTGATAATAATAATAATAATCCAAAGAAGGCATATATAAATAAACTTCACTTGGCTATTTTGAGGTTCAAATCAGATTAGTAGTAGTAGTAGTAGTAGTAGCAGTAGTAGTAGCAAAAATTAGCAGTATTTAGGGGCAGCTAGATGACACAGTGAGTAGAGCACCAGCCCTGAAGTCAGGAGGACCTGAGTTAAAATCTGGCCTCAGACACTTAACACTTACTAGCCATGTGACCTTGGGAAAGTCACTTAACCCCAATTGCCCTCCAAAAAGCAAAAAAAAAAAAAAATAGCAATATTTAGACTGTTATGGGAACTGTCTTTCATAGAGGGGCTATGTGGAAGCAGATAAATCTCTATACTTAAAAATCAAAGATCCTGTGTTCGAATCCTGGCTCTGCCACATAGTAGCTGTGAGACCTTGATCGAGCCACTTTGCTCCTCTGAGTCTCAGTCTTCTCATCTGTAAAACAAAGGGCTTAGATCAGATAATCTCTAAAGTTGCTTCCTGTTTAAAATCCTAAAATTCTGATTTTGACTTCTTATAGGAGTGTGATATAGCGGAAGCCTACCTCGTGTTAACTGGGTGGGTGAATTTGAACAACATACTTCTTTTCAGTCTCAGTTTTCTCATCTGTAAAATGGGGCTAACAATGCCTGTAGTAGTAGTAGCTACTTCGTAGGACTGCTGGGAGTATCAAATGAAAGGATATACTTAAGCCCTCTGCAAACCATAAAGCAGTATATATTATGCAGCTAATTTCATCATTATTATTCTAGGTTCCAATAAGCATAAAGCTCCATGGGTGGAGGAAACTTATGGGGGAAAAACTGAAACATTGTTGGATATCAGGGGTTTGAATGTCCCTGATGTAGCCTCTTGAATCCAGTCTGGGACAGAGAGAGAAATACAGGACCCGGTTTGATTTGGCAAAATCAGAATTCACTCTGGTGTCAGGGGCCCTGTCCTAGTGAAGCCCTTTGTACATCCTGGGAGATGGATTTCAGATTTCAGCTAGAGCTAAGGAGACAACCTCTTACAATGAGAGCTGTCCTCAACTGGAATGACATGTCTCTAAAAGTAAGTTCTCTGTCACTGGAAGTGTTTTAACAGAAGATGGATAATAGTTGTTGAGGACGGGGATAGTGGTTTTGAGTGAGGATTGGAGTAAATGATCATTTAGGTGCCTTCCAACTTTGTGATTCTATGATATTTGACTCTTTTCTAGACATCCTATATTTACTGGTATAACAATCACTCTTACATCATTGCCCTATTCTTATTTGGGAGTTGGGTTAAAAAAAAAACCAACAACAAAGAACAGTCTGAATAAGTGTGTTTATTAAGCAAGGAAATGTTTCCTTTCCGCCCCGCCATGCTTTCCACCTCTTGCCATTTTTATCCTCATTTTATCATCATTACTTCCACCTCCCATCACCTTCTCTGCTCTCTCCTCCTCCTTCCTTGCTGCCTGCTAGGCCTGCCTGTTGCCAGTGTTCCCTTATTCCTGATACATCTCATTGTCCACTGAAAATTTCTCACAGTGGCTGCCAAATCCTATTTAATTGCTAGAAAGCCAGCATTAAAAGTAGATATGGTATCATTGCAGGTTCCCTTCTGTCACCTGGCCTACTCTGAGCCTTCACAATTAAATCGGCTTTGAGTCTGCTTCCTCTTCATCCTCCTCCAGAATGAACATGAGGGCTATTTTTAGATGGCTGACCTCTGGTGGCTCAGCTACTTCTCAGCTCCTGTCCTTGGCCACATCACCTTGCTTTTCTGAACCTGTTTCCTCTTATATAAGGGGGGGTTGATAATGCCAGTGCCAACTACCCCCCAAAGGGTTGTAGTGAGGAAGGTGAGAGGGGCTGCACAGCTGGTGATGGAAAGAATGCAATTAACATATGATACAACATCTGTGACTGATCCTGTAATTAACAGTTATGGCTTCCCTGAGAGAGACAGCTGTCTGCATTGTCAAATGCAAAAGCTGATAAACCTTTTCTGTAATGCCAGGAAACAGATACTGCTTGTGAAGTAAGAATAGATTGGCAGGTAGCTAATTGGGTGAATCAGAAGCAAGGAATAATAGCTGACATTCATATTATTTTTGACAGTTACAGCTAAGCGAAAGATGGGTTCAAATCCTGTCTGAAATACAAGCTGTGTGACCCTGGGCAAGTCACTTAACCTCTTTTGCCTCAGTTTCCCCAACTATAAAAAGGGGAGAATAACAACCACTACGTCCTGGGGTTACTGTGAGGACCAAATGAGATATTAGTAGTGTTTGGCACAGTACCTGGCACCTAATAGCATTATAAAAATGCTTGTTTCCTTCCTTCTTTTGCACATACTCGTTGATTTGGGATAGAGCTGAAAAAGAAGCCCCCTATCCCGCTCTCTCATTTTGTACCTCGGATGGTAAGTGGGAGAGCCAAGATTGGAAGCTAGGTCCTCCACCTCTGAGTCAAGCTGTCTTTTCTCTATACTGTGCTCATCCCTAATTCCTATGGTCTTTTAGAGACATTTCAGCATCACCTTGTCCAACCTCCTAATTGTAAAGGTTCAGTTCAATTCCACAAACATTTATCAGGCATCTGTGTTGAGCACTGCGGGAACATAAAAATGGTTAGGTAAGATATAATCTCTTCCTTCCCAGAGCTGACAATGCAGGACAATATGCACCAATAATGGAAAATCATACATGGAGGGTAAACAAAGTATTGTGGGAGCTACAAAGGGAGAAAGGCAATTAACTTCATGGAGGAGAAGCATAAGAGGAAGAAATGAACTTAACAGGCAGAAGAGGAGACATTCCGAGCATAGCGAGAACGTGACAACAGGCATGTCATACAGCTTTATTGGAGTATAATGTACATAGAGAGGAGTCAGTCGTGTGACAAAAGGTAATATCAGATTCCACATGGCCTTGAATGCCATGCTAAGGAGTCCAAAGTGTGTTAGCAGAGGAGAGACATGACTAGAAAACCAGTCTGAATACTATTGTATGTGGGTAGGTGGTAATTGGGCAACTAGGAAGCATTATGGACAGGAGTCAGCCTCAGACATTTATGAGTTGTATGACCCTGGACAAGTCACTTAACTGTTTGCCTCAGTTGCAAAATGAACTAGAGAAGGAGATAATGAATTACTCCAAGTATCTTTGCCAAGGATACCCCAAATGGGGTCATGAAGAGTTGGACACAACTGAAACAACTGAACCACAACAGAAGTGATGATGACTATTTCATGGAGTCACAGGATTGAAATCCACCCCCCCCACCTCCCCCCACTCTCTTCCCCGCCAGCCTCAGTCTCATGCCTGAGGCAGAGCCTAGAGCCTCAGGAGGTACCAGACAGTCCTGGTGCTCAGGGAGCTTTTTCTATGGTGGCTCCTTATCAGCTTCAGCATTGATCTTAGTCCCACCTTCTTGGAGTTAAACAAAACAAGGCTAATCTTTCTTCCACGTGACAACCTTTCACATACCTGAAGAAAGATCCTCCTGGAGCCTTCTCTTCTCCAAGTTCAACAGTCCAGCTCCTTCCTGCTCTGCCACCTTGGAGCTGATGCACTTGGCAAAGGCTACTGCTCCAGAGGACAAAGACACACTAGAGAGGGTGGGAAGAACCCGGTGCCGAGATCTGCCTTGATTCCTGTCTCCTTCTTCATCCCACCCTCAAGCGCCCTGTGCCAGTAAGGTGTTTACCTGCTTCTCCTGAGACTGGTTCCCAATCCGACCCAGAAGAAACTTCTTGACTGAGGCAGGGGATGATCCCTACCCCAAGGTCTCCTTCCCTGGGAAGTTTGTGCTTCATGTTTGTTTCCTTTGCCTTTGTGGGTCTTTTACCTTTCGACTTCTAGCTTTCTTCCTAGCCTCCAACTTGCCTTGTCTTTTGTTACCTGGGTTCTCCTGTTTCTCATCTTCCTTCCTGATTTCTGTCCCTTGGTGCTTCCCCAACCTCCAGTATATGCAGTGTACCTCGCCTTTGGTCTGCCATTTGGATTCTTACATAGTTTTGCCCTGACCTTTAATTCACATGTTCTTGTAGGCTTTGAGTCTCTGCCTAGTTGCCAACATGCCACCGGATCACGATCCCCAAATTGGTGCCTTCCTGGCTGACTTGACCCGGATTTCTCATTCTGTCTTTAGGTTCTGCCATCCCAGCACTGCCACCTCGTCCACCTTCCTCTTGTCCCAGAGGATACACAAGTTCCAGCAGTGCTGGGTGAGCAGGTATAATACAGCCAACATAGCAAGGAGGGGTCAGAGAGTAATCAAAGGAAGTGGCAGTGACTGTGACACAGAAGTGACAGGTGCTACTTTGAACCTGGGTTCAATCAGAGCTTCCCAGTGTGGCCAGAGCTGTCAGGCCCCTTTAACCATTTTGTCTGCCTCCCTGCTTTCCAAAGTAAAGGCCAGTGCTGACGAGCCAATCAAGGAGCCAGGTTGTGGGTGGGGAGGGCACACCATAGCCTAATCAGCAAAAATTCTAATTCCAGCTCAACTTTAAGACTTCATCCTGGTTCCTCTCCTCTATATTCTTCCATAGTTCCTCTGCAAAAGTGGCACCCAACATTCCTAAAGAACGCTGGTGCTCAATGTTTGTGTCAGACAGCAGCTTGGGAGGGCTACAAGTGCCATGCATCTTTCCAAATGCATACCAGCCAGCTCTCTTCCTTCTTTGTGAGAAGTGATGGAAAAGTATCATCCAAGAAATGCATGTCCAGAAAAGGAGGTGGGCTGGTACTGAGCAAGAGCAAAGGTGGACAGTCTGTATGTTCTGTGAAATGCTAAATCTCTAGAGGAAAGCCTCCAGCATGTTAAGAGAGATCCTCTCTGGAGGATTATGTGAGAACGTGGGCAAGAAACTCCTAGGACATGAAAATGTAGGTGAATGGGGATCTGTACCGTGGGGAGGAGCCCCTGTCAAAGGTTTTCTCCTTTCCATTCAAGTATTCCCTATAACGACCCTATAAAGTAGAGAATAAGTACTAGTTGTTACTGTCGTTAAGAATGCTAACAGGCTACCTACCCCCTTTCTAAAGAGGAGGAAATGGATGACCAGGGAGGCTGTAACTTGACTGCAGTCAGTTAAGATTCTAGATTGCAGTCCTGCCCCCTGACTCCACATCCAGGGTTCTTTTTCACTCTTCTTTCCCTCCCTTAGGCTGCCTAACTTTGTGGCTGCTCCGGTTTTTGTTGTTCCACCCCCTTCTTTCCCTTACCTCACCTTGTCCCCAGTTCTGTGTCTTCTCCTCCCACTCATCATTTCATGCTGTCATTCCTGTCACTCGAGGTGCCTGGGAAAGACCTTCTTCCACCCCAGCTACATTGCATCATATGCTCCCTGTCCTTTCCCTTTTTTTCCACCTCCTCCAATTCTAGATAATTTTATTAAGAACTGATATCTTCCCAAGGGCCTCCCCCAATGCCACCCACATTTGTAAAAATTAATTACATTTTCTTTTTCAGTATCATCTTAATAATCATCAATAAACATTTCAACATATAAAGGGAAAGCAAATTGTATGAGAAGCTGTGAGCTTGTCAGTTTTTCAAGTCTATGCATATGAAACAGCTCCATATTCCTTTCCTTTTGTACTTGTTTTCCTCCATGCATTAAAACAAAAAGCTTTATTGATGCTCCTTTTTACATACCAATCACTACCCACTAACCTACTCCCTCCTTCCCCCCAGTAGATGCTTCCCCTTATAACAAACGTGTAGCTCATCAAAACAAACACCCTGGCTGCGTTTAAATGTGCATCTCATTCTGCATCTCTAGTCAACTGTCTCCAGCATTTTTTCTTAACCTTGTCACACATATTAGCCACACCTGCTACCTTCTTAGGCAGAGGATTGGTTCATTTATATGGCATTAGCTCACTCACTAGCTGTATCACTTTGGGCTCAGTTTTTTTCTATAAAGTGGAGACAATTGTTATACTGTCTACCTCACAAGTTTGTTGTAGGAAAAACATATCATAAGCTTTAAAGTATTACAGAAATGTAAGCTAGTATTATTATTATTATTCATTTATGTGAGAGAGCAGCTTGGGATCATTAAAAGTCCTGAAAAATTTCCCAAATGCAATCCAACCTATTCTCTTTTATTTGTCCAGGATATCTGTACCTAAGTAACTAAAAGTCTGTCCAATTTCCTATCTTAATCTGGACAGTATATATTTTACATCTACTTTATTTTTCCTCTGTGGGCTACTAGGTTTATCTCTTTTGAGTGCCTGTAGATGTAGTTAAGGTCTAGCTTTTTAACACCAGTATTTTCCTATAAATCATGTCATATCACCATCACAAAAGAAGTAAAATTGTGGATGACTCAAAAAGCAATGGAGACACATGATGGATGTGTAGCAGGTTGTAGCATATAATGTGATCATTGGAGCAAGAATTAGCATAAAAGACATCATTGAAGATATGTATTAATGGAAAAGGAGGTGGCCCAATTAGGTGGTGAGACCAAGGGTTAGCAGATGGACACACAACTGGTACTCACAAAATGTTAAGAGACTTAGAGAAAGGCTTCCGGTGTGTTGGGGAAAAAATGAATATGAAAAATTTTACAATATGAGAAGTCTCTACCAACAGAGTGTACACTTTGATGAAATCATGGCTTCAATGAAGTTTGAGTAGTATTATCAGAAATGAGGACTACCAAAAAACTAAACTATCACTGGTATTACTTGAGTAATCTTTCTAAGAGTGGTGATGGGTTTGCACTGAACTGCTATTCACTTCCTCTCTCACCCTGTCCCTTCCTTGTACCCAAGGACACTTATTTTCATACCAGGTAAGGGAGTTTAGTTTGCAAATGTGGAATGGAATAAAATTAGGATATCTGACCTAAACCTATCCTTGGATCAGGGAGGAATGGAACACTGGCTTCTCTGAGCCACATCAGGATACCCTTCTTCCCTAAAAGAGAGACAGACGTGGGCTTCACCACAACCTATTAAAGAGAAGCAGCCTAGCATAGGCATGCAAATTAATCCATCCTCGGGGCCTAAAGGGAATTAGGCAGTGGGACAGCAAAAATGCTAATCAGCTTTGACTTCTTTCTTCTTATCCATCTGCTCCCAGCCTCTGGTTGTTTGTGTAGAGCCTCTGGCAGACATCCTGATGTGATCCCCCCTTCTTGCCCCAGAACTATCCCAAATCCTGGCTACCTTGTTTTAGACTAAATAAATGCCACATGTAAATATACTCTAGGGTCCTTTTTATCTAATCCACTTAAAAGGTCATCTTCAACTGAATAGAGGATTGAGGGTAACATGATGAGCCCCTTTCCCTGGGTCCTTCTGGCATAGACCTATATGGAAGCTCCCAATAATAGAGCCTTCTCTGGGACCTTTTGGATCCCTTGTGATAAGAAAAATGCCACCTTTTTTGTATTTTATTTTAGTGCCTTTTGGATAACCCAAAGAACAATGTATCAGAGTAGGTCTAAGCAGGACAAAGACTACTGCCAATGATGACCTGAATGCAGAAATGGCATGAAATCATTAAATCTAGAGTTGAAAAAGATCTTAGATCTCTCATTTCATGGATGAGGAAAGTGACTCATCAAGGGCATGTATGTCTATAAGAGGAAGTATGCTAGTCACCTAGTAATAGGGAAGGAGGATGAATGGATAGCCTGGACATACCGGTACCCAAAGGATATTAAAAGAATCAAAGGAAAACAAACATCCAGTGCTTCAGGCAGATCCTCGATGGAAGACTTTACCCATGAGTAAAAAATCACCCCTTGTTTGTCCTGACTCCAAGCTCACTGTTCATTTGGCTCTATCTTCAAAGGCAGAATCATTAGAACCAAGGCTAAAACTTATAGAGGCAAATTTTGAGTCAACATAAGGAAAAATCTAATATTATGTGTTCAATTATAGAATAGGTTGCCTCAAGCAGAAGCTAGATAACTACTTGTTGGGGCTATTGTAGAGATGATTCTTGTTCAAGTATAGATCCCACTAGATCATCTCTGAGATTCCAACAAATTGAGATACTGTTATTCTTTGAAGACAATGAGCGGTCGCTATATGTACTAGTGAAGGGAGTATCTACATTAATGAAATAATAGATGCACTATTGTCAGATTCAGCATAAGCTAGTGGAGAGAGTTGGCTTTGGAGTTGGGAAGTACTGGGTTCTTTGTCTGATTCATATGTACGAATCCTGTATGACCCTGGATGAATGATTTACCCTTTGAGTGCCCCAAGTAACTTTTCATATACTATTATAAATTGCAGAATAGTTACTAACATGCTTTAGCAAAGAGAGCTCCACATATCAATGAAATTACAGGTCCATACCCCCTCCCCCAAAAAACCCTAGTGGCAATAGATGTATGTTAGATATGTTATATTAGCTGTTATAATGAGGTTTTGGCCCGCTGGCCAGCTGGCTATTTCAAGTCTGGGCTTCTCACTGCCCAAGGGCATCAGTTTTGCAGTTAGAAAAAAATTTTTATCTGTTTACTTTGTGGGTCAACTTTGAAGAACGTGATACACCCTAATCAAGCACTTGAGAAATGCAAAAACTACAAAGATAATTTATTCATTTACAATATAGGCTTTCTGGTAACCAGGATATACCTATCTGCTATCTAAGTAACTTATTTTTTATAGAATTAGTAGTTAGAAGGTTATATGTGACCATGGAATAAGGAATTAGTCTTGCAAGATACCTCATGAAGATTGTGGTGGAAGGTCCCTTAACTGTCACAGGATGTACCTTTCTAGTGACTGAAATACACCACAAAGATAGGGTCTCTATATTGGACAGTGCTGAAGAAGCAATGACAAAGTGATACTTTCCAGTTTTCCTTTTCTAGCTTTCTTGGAGGAACACAACCTATTTGCTTTTCTCTTTAATGTATCCCAAATTTCAAAGTTGTAGTTTATGAAGTAGAGAAGTATATAATGTCCCTTCTTTGAAGAGGTACCTATGGGTATAGAGCATTGCATTTTGGCAGACTCACAGAAAGAGGTTTCCATGTTTGTTAGTTTCAATGAACTGATTTTTTCCTTTCTTTTTTTTCTTCCTTGTCATGAGGGATAGTTAGGTACCTGAATGGGTAGAGAAAATACATTTTGAAATGAAGGAAATGTAAAAATAAAACACATATATTAAAACTAAACTTTAAAAAATTCTATAAATCAAGACTTTAAAACAATATTTTTGTTAAATTTTGAGTTCTGAGTGGTCTTCCTTCCTCCTTCCAAGACCACATGAGAGAAGCCAACATTTGATATAGACATATACTTTCAGATATAAATTCTTTCTCTGGAGGTGGATAGAACCTTCCTTCATAGGTTCTTCATAGATGATATTAATAACTTCAGCATTCACAGTAACTCTTCAAAAAATATTATTACTATATGCAACATCCTCTTGATTCTGCCCATTTCACTCTTCATGCAAGTCTTTCCATGTTTTTCTAAAATCAATCTGCTTGTCATTTTTTATAGCACAGAAGTATTCCATCACAATCATATAACACAACTTGTTTAGCCATTCCCTAGTTGCTGGGCATCCTCTCAATTTCCAATTCTTTACCACCACACAAAGAGCTGCTATAAATATTTTATAATAAAATATAAATATATAAAATATTTTATATAAATTTTATAAATATTTTTAATAGAAAAATGTAATAGGGTGTAAAAACATTGAATTTGGAGTTGCAAAGTACCATTTGCCACTAGGTGATTTTGGATAAACCACTTCATCTTTCCTAGCCTGTTTCCTCATTTGGAAAATGAGACTAATAAACAGATTACCTATGCCATGGGGTTATGAGACTCAAATGAGATAATGCACTATAAAATATTCACATGATTACTACCATTTTATGTTTAGTTACATTTTGGGGTAGTTACTTCCTAGCACCTTAATACAAAATTAAAAATCTATTTGGAAATCACAGCTACTTCTCTCCATTAGTCTTTGGTCCATGCTAGCTTCACTTTCAGAGGGTGACATTTCCTGGCCTTGTATACTGATTTTGGTATATAACAGACCTCTGTCCTCTGACTATAAGATATATCATACAAAATGAAACATGCTCTAGTGTAAAGAAAACAAAAAACCAGACTAGGAGCCAAAACAACTTGGGTCTTCACTTTGGCTCCAATATTTCTTCATCATGTAATCTCAGGCCCTCTACTAAAGTTCTGTTCTGATGCTTCATTGTGGCATGAGGGTAACCATGGCTGTGCCAACAGAACAAAAGCTTCGACAGTTTCTATCAAGTACAAGCCTGGGGACGGATGGTAGCTCTGGTATTCAAGACTCAACCTACTTAAGTCATCTATGTAGAGAATTCCTCTTATAAAAACTCCCTCCTCTGACACAACCAGTCTGCTTGTTTACAACTCCTTGTCCAAGAGAGGTACTGAAAAGTGAAGTGAACCCTGGTCTTCCTGACTCCAAGCATGCTGTATCCATTGAGTTTATTTGTTCTTTACAAGTGGAAGATGTTACCGTGTCAGCAATATGGACCTTATGAACCAGTGGGCAATCATCCTCTATCCTCAAAAGAGAAAATTCTTTGGCATTTTGATTTTACACTGGTATGTAAGGAATCCTTACATTCTTGAGCGGGTGGCTAGCACATGGATTACCTCCTCAGGAACCCAGATAATAACTGCCTTTCCTAGCATAGCCTCTATTTACTACAGTTATTCAGTTTCTCTGCCAGAAAATGGAAGTGGTAACAGGCATAGCAGTAGCGATAGTAGTAGGAGTCACAACAATACTAATTTTATGGATATTTCAAAATAGCCTGGATTTCATTTCTCCAGTAAACCACCACTAGCTTGAATTATAACAATCAAGTGAATTATTAATAGTTTAGTTGCCATAGCCCAAATGGGGTCCCAAATGACTTAATTATCACTTAGTTACCAGCCTTCAAGTGATGAGCCTCTCTAAACTTAGCTAGATTGTCTCCATACTCCAAGTTTTTAATGATATTAATAATTTTCATTTATATTTACGTTTCTGCTCTACAAGGAACTTTGTTCATGAACCTTTGAAGTAGATGGTGCCAGTATCATCATTTATAGATAAACTGAGATTCAGAGAATTTGTGGAATAAAGATAATAATTAAATAGGCCTCGTGCTTCCTTGTCTTGATTTCCTCATTTAAGTCATCTCCCCTCAGTACCTAGTCCACCCCATGGGGAAATGGGGCTCTACTATTCATAAATTAATTTTAGGACATAGCCTGAGGCCCCTAGAGAATAGCTCTGCGAGGAAACTCAGAAAACTTTTACTTGTGCCTCTAAATACATCCTACCCTCCTGCTTTCTTAGTATTTTGTCTCTTCTTTTTTTTTTACAGACTGGAAGATTCCTGGGGGAAGTGGATGGCTCAGTCATGACCTACCTGCTTAACATGGGAGTGTTCAGCCAGTAAGTAGGGAGCCCCCTTAACCCTGAGGGCATGTCTCTCTTTCCCTCATCTTGGGTTACAGACATGTGTAAAAAAAGTATGATGTAAAAAAAGTATGATGGCTCTCAAAAGCCTGGCATGGGAAGCCAGTGTTGAAAGCCTCAAAAGAGGACTACGATTCCTTTTCAGACGTCGGGGAAGGGGTGTGTTGGGGAGACAGGGCAATGTGAGGGAAGAGTCATTGGGCTAGGACAGAATCCTCCAGTTCTCTCCAGTTATCACTAAACTCACATTCATACAGCACTTTCAGGCTTACAAAAGCACTTTAGCCTAGTTTGCTCTGGATGTCTGCCAAGACCTATATTTACTTATTCATTTTTTCCAAAATTATTCAAATTTAAATTGTTTTCTGTAACTTAACTTCTCCATTCTCCTGCCTGAGGTTTACAGAAATACCGCTTTAAACATTTGCTTTCTTCTTGTTTGTCTTGAATGGATGTGTTACCTCTAAATTCAATTCAGCAAGCATTTAAAGTGACTACTATGGAGGCTCCTAAGGGCTGGGGAAACAAAGACAAAAATAAACCATTTCCTTAAGGAGCCTACACTCTACTGGGCAAGAAGGGTGAACTGTAGTAAGAGGAACTGAAAAGTTCCCCTAGGGTAGAGTTAAGGGGCAGTGCTGCGCTCTCCTCTCAAAGCAGCAGGGTAAGTTCAGTCACAGCTAGTCTTTAAAAAAAAAAAAGGAGGCCAAGTATCAGTCAGTCACCAAGCATCTAATAAGCATCGACTACATGCCAGGGACTGTATTAAGAGCTGATGATACAAAGAATGGCAAAAATGTGATCGCTATATTCAAGCTCACATGTAATGGTGCAGATAACATGCAAATTACTATGAGCTGCATCACATGTATACTCAGACCCTACTTTCTCAGGGCACACCTGCAACATGACCTCTCCTCCCCCAGGGTTTCAAGGTCCCATGAGGAATTTATGGGGTGTCTCTACTCTCATTAGCTCAAACCCTCAACGACTGTGTTCCTACGCTTTGTTAGGGGGGGCAGTAGCTATCACACCCAAACCTCTCTAACACTGGATAGCTTTTAAAAGGGGCATTTACTTCACATATATAACAGGAACAAATGAACAAATATTTCCCCCAATAACGTTATGAAATTTTCTCCTCTATACCATCTGAGTCTCTAGGGT
This sequence comes from Petaurus breviceps papuanus, assembly GCF_028583685.1. NCBI lineage: Eukaryota > Metazoa > Chordata > Mammalia > Diprotodontia > Petauridae > Petaurus > Petaurus breviceps. The sequence continues at coordinate 6,864,097 of NW_027185867.1, forward strand.
AGGCTCAAAACTTAGCTCAGTCCCTAAATAGTTCCATTGATCCCACCAAATTCATAGCCATAGGTAGCACTGCAGCTGGATGAGTCTTTGTTTCAACTTTCATGGACATGGGTCTAGAAAGTCTGTCCCAAAGATCACTCCTTGAGGCATTGATGCTGGGCTGGAGGGAACCCCCAGTATGGGTTCTGATGCCTGGATTCCTTTGAAGATTCCAATCCCTGAATATAGAATAAAAAAGAATGAAGGAAAAGGCCAAGAAGGCCCCATTTTTGCTAGGGGTCATGTGAAGGGGGGAAGAAGTCCCTGAGACATTTCTCCCAAGGCTGGCATTTCCCTTATACATCATTACAATTCTCTTGGAAGCAGTTCCTTAGCATCATTCCATGTGGAATGATGACTCTGAGCAAGCCATTCATTTCTGTGCATATGCCAGAACCCTATTATACATACCACATATATTCATTATAAATGGAAAGTCATCTCAGAAGGAAGGCACTAGCAATGGGAAGAATCAGGAAAAATCTCTTACCGAAGCTAGGATCTGAAGCAGTCTTGCAGGAGGCCAGGAAGCCAGGAGCTGGCAGTGAGGAGGGAGAGCATTCCACGTATGGGCGAAAACCAATAAAAAGGTATAAAAATTAGAAGAGGAGATTTAACTGTCGTGTTCAAGGAACAGCAAGTAGGCCACTAGAATTGGATAGAAGAGTGTGTAAATAAGAGTAAAGTGTAAAAAGATTGGAAAGCTAGGAAGAAACCAGGTTGTAAAGGGCTTTAAATGCCAAACAGAGTGTTTTACATTTGATCCTGGAGTCATAGGAGTTCACTGAGCAGGGCTATTGCTTCTTTCTTCACACAAGGCTTTCTTGCTTTACAGAGTGACCATGTATGACTACCAGGCCATGTGCAAAATGTCCCACCATCACCACAGCGGAGGGCGGCACCTTCTCAGTGTGAGTATCACGTCATCCACTCTCCTTCTCAGTCACTATTCCCAAATGAAGGTAATGGCTTTAGGAAAATTTTATCTAAGAGGGCCTGGACTCACAGAATATAAAAGTTTTATAGACAGAGTATAAAGGGACCGTGGAGATAATCTAGATCAGTAGTGTCAAACTCAAATACAGACAGATACCTGCAGGCTGCCTACTGACTCAGAAAGCCCTTTACAAAGTAATATTTTCTATGTTGTTATGTCATATTTCTATTTATTTTGTTAAACCTTTTAAGTTTAATATTTGGGGGGGGGGGGGCTGTACTGAGGAGTTTTGCCAAGGCTATGAGTTTGATGCCTTAGAGCTAGACCAATACCTCATTTCACAGACAAAGAAACTGAAGCCCAGACAGATAAAGTGGCTAATCCAATGTCACTCCAGGAAAAATGCTGTTTATATTACAAGTTTTATTTCAATGGTGCCTCTGTATGTGGCCAAGGAGCCAAGCCCACAGTCTCCCATCCATCCCTCTGCACAAAATGCTAAAGAGTTAGAAGAGATCTCAGAATCCCCTTTTGCAAATCCTGACAAATGAGTCATCTAGTTTTAGCCTGAAGATCTCCACTGAAAGAGGACATGCCCCCTCTGCACATTCCACTTTGGGCCACTTCTCATTAGTAGAAAGTTTTTCCTTACCTCAATCTTAAATTCATCTCTCTGAAACTTACACCCACTTGGACAGACGGTAATTGAAAGTTTGATCCCTCTTTCACATGACAGCTTTTCAAATATTTGGAACATGTCTCTCTGTCCTTCTTCTACCTTCCAAGCCCCAACTCAGATCTTCTCTTTAAGCTAAAGCTGCTTCACGTGATTCCCACAGGCCGAGACTTCAGTCCTCTCACTATCCTGTTCATCTTCTTCCATATGAATTCCATAACATCCTTTCTAAACTGTTGTGCCCTGAATGAAACACAATACGACAGATGTAAACTGACCAGTGAAAAACGCTTGATGATTAGTCCCTTCCTCATTCCAGACTCCATGTTTCTCCTCCCATTAGCTTTTCTGGTTCCCATGCCAAACTGTTCATTTATACTGTGCTTGTAGTGCACTAAACCCACTCCCCCAGGTTATTTTCACAAGAAAATAGTTTAGCCAAGCCACCCCACTCTCACCCCATTTTATGCAACTGATTCTTTGAACTCAGGAGTATAACATGACATTTATCTCTATCAAGTTATATCTTAGTCATTCCACTTTTCTAGCCTGTATACAATTAACTATCATGTCAACTATTTCTCTCAGTGATATCATCTACAAATATAATAATCCAAGGGCAGATTCGGCAAGAACTCAACAAATATTTGTCCACAAGACAAAAATGAAAGTCATCAAGTTAACAAACATTTATTAAGCAGCATTGTGCTAAGTGCTGGGATAAAAGAAAGGCAAAATACAGTTCCTGCTCTCAAGGAACTCACTGTCTAATGGGCAGAGACAGTATGTAAACAGCTAAGTACAAACAAGATATATACACATTAAGTTGGAAATAAAGTCAGAGGGCAGGCATGAAGATTAAGGTGGGCTGGGAAAGGCTTCTTCTAGAAGGCATATAGAGGACTAGCTGATATTGGAAGGAAGACAAGGAAGGTAGAATGTAGTGGTAAGAGAGTTCCAGGAAGGGGAATAGCCAGTAAAAATGCACCATCAAGAGACAGAATGTTGGAATACTGAGGAACAAGAAGGCTATTAGATATCAGAGTTGATAGAGAGTGGGGAGAGAGTAAGGTTTAAAAAGACTGGAAGGGACTAGATTATGAAGGCCTTTAAAAACCAAACAGAGGATTTTCTATTTGACCTGCATTTTAGGAAGATCAGTTTGACAACAGAGTGGAGGATGGACAGGAGTGGGGAGAGAAATGATTGAATGGGGCGGGGCATAAGAATGAGGAGTTAAGAATGAGCCTCCGTAGGGGCGGCTAGCAGTGAGTAAAAGAAGCAAGCGCTGGCCCGGAATTGGGGAGGACCTGCATTAGGTTCGGGCCTCAGACATTTAACACAAAAAAATTAGCCGTGTAACCTCGGGCAAGTTACTTAACCCCACTTGCCCTCCAAAAAGGCAAAAAAAAAAAAAGAAAGAAAGCCTCTATAAGGAGGAGGAGGATGTTGCCCTCCACAATAAGAGGCAAGCTGAGAAGAGGGGAGGGTTTCAGGGGAAAGATAAGGAGTTCAGTGCTGGACTTATTGTGACATTCAGTTCAAGATGTCTGAAAAGCAATTGGGGCTGGGAGAATGGAAAGTAGGAGGTGGATGAGTAGCTGTGTGTAACAACTGACAGTTTTATCTGTGGAAGCTGATAAGACCACCCAGGGAAATAGTGAAAAACTTACTTTCAAAGAGCTTATTTTCTACTGAGGTATTCCCTGGGGGCAATCTACCAGAGATCCTAGTTATGATGAGGTCTTTTGTTTCTGTCATCCAACCAGTTCTAAATTCATCTCACAGTACTATTATCCAGGCCACAGTACTCCATCTTGTCCACAAAGAGAACACAAAAAAACTTTGTCAAATGCATCAATGAAACCTAAATTTACTATATGCCTGAGGCATTCATTCCCCTAACAGTGTCACAAAAGGAAATGAGGCTAGTCTGGCATTAACTCTTCTTGATGAAGCTATTCTTAGCCATCATCAATACCTTTTCTACATGCCCCTATGCCCTCTAATATGTCTAAGCTCACTGGCCTATATATAGTTTCCAAATAACATCCTCTTCTCTTTTAAATCACTCAAGGCAGCATTTGCCCTTATATCTGTAATGTAATGCCAAAAGAAGGCAACTTCCCAAGTTCAAAATACCAGCATAGGTGCTCTCTATTTTATTCAGTAACAAACCCAGAACAGAGAAGATCAAAACATGACATCATTCAAAATACAGTATTTACTAAGTATGATTAAATAATCTCCAAGTACTACCCCATCCCAGGACCTTCCAATCATTCAATTACAAAGTCTCTGTTCTAAATACTTCTCCACCCCTAGGCTATACCTTAATTAAGTCCACCACAAAGCCCCTCTTCTCAAATGGAGATTAGTTTCCAAACATAAGTAAAATACATTCATTTGCTCAACCATAGAACACAAAAAGGTCAAAAGTTCCCCACCCCTGGATCACAATTGAATCTACCCCAGAGTTACATCAAGTTTAAACACAGCACTTAATACCCAAATGGAGGTCTTTTCTTCATCTTGACACGAGGCAAGTTCTCAGCAATCTTAGTTCCTGGGGAGACAAGGCTTAGCAAGGCCATAAGATACATTGCCAGTCCCTTCATGAATTTATCCTCTGTCTGTAGAACAGTCCTAGAACCCCTGAACACATTAGCAAAGCCCTCTCCCAGGATTTCTGTAAACATACAACAAGAAAATCCTTCTTCAGGGCTTCTGAACCAACAGAAAGGCTCCCAGACCCCTGCAACAACAGCACTGTCCTTCACCAGTGGACAGTATTCATTCTGTCTGCCGGACAGTCTCCAGACCCCTGCAACAACAATATTGTCCCTCACCAGTGGACAGTATTCACTCTCAGTACTGTCCCTCACCAGTGGACAGTATTCACTCTCTGTCTGCAGGACAGTCTCAGGCCTTCTTAACCAAATGCCAGGTTCCAGGACTTCTTCAACAGGACAGTCTTTCACCAGTGGACAAATCTGGCAAAATAACATCAAAACAGACAGACAAAGTACCAGCAAAACAGCCATGTCTCCTCAGTCCTTGGCAGCTCAGGGGGCAGGTCTCAAAAGTCCAGGGCAATTCAAAGCGGCCACCAGCAATTCTCTTAGTCTCTCTCCACGAGGTGCAGCTTCCAAAAAAGATCTTCCGCCTCTCTCTTGTCTCTCCAAATCTACATCACCAGCTCCTCCCAATTCAGGACTTTCTTTTCACATCAACAAGCCCATCCCACAGGTGGGATTAACAAACTCTGGGTTTTAACACAATCAATTTGAAAACCAAGCCAATACAGGGGAATCTTTAATTGCCATTACTATCACAATATCCTATGACACTGCTTCCATCATCCACAAGTCTCAAAGGTCCCAAGTGACTTCATATTCATCTCTACCAGTTCTTTCAGGCCTCTGTGTTGCAGTTACTTCAGTCCTGGTGACAACTCACTTTAGAGGACAGTACTCTCTTACTATCTCCATGTTTACCTTAGAGTCCAATGTAATCATGTATGTTTAATCCTCCTCTGTGGAGGAGCACAGTCCTTGGTGGAAAAGACAGAAGTGAAATATAATCAATTAGTTTTTCCCTATCTATCTCTCTCTCCATCCATCCATCCATCCATCCATCCATCTATCCCAGCCAACGGTCCCATCACTTCATTGTCTTCGCTCTAATTCTCCTTTTTGTTGTGCTTAGTATTCATTCACTATCAGTCTCACCTCATTCCAGTCTTAGGCCCTCCTGATACTGTACTGCCAGGTTTTTGTATTTCTCGTTTCCATTTTCCCCCAATTCTGATTTGACATACAAACTGTGATTCTATCAACGTAGGGGTCTCCTGGTGGGAGTGCCTAGAAGTGATGAAGATTTGAAATGAATCTGTAATTTTAGAAATTCTTAGAAAGATGCCTGGCAGCAAACAGAAGCCAAATGACTTCTCTAAGTCAAACAGCTTCCATGTGTCAAAAAAAACAGAACCAGAACACAGGCCTCTCTGCCCCTAAAGCCAACTCTCTCTCTACTATGTCATACCACTCTCCCTTGTCTACTGTCTCTTTTTAATATGTCAATGGGGACAGCTAGGTGGCTCAGTGGATAGAGTGCTGGGCCTGGAGTCAGGAAGATAAGACTTCCTAAATTCAAATCTGACCTCAGATGCTTACTAGCTGTGAGACCCTGGGCAAAACTTAACCCTGTCTGCCTCAGTTCCTCATCTGTAAAATGAGCTAGAGAAAGAAATGGAAAACCACTCCAGTACATTTGCCAGTAAAACTCCAAATGGGGTCATGAAGAGTCAGACACGACTGAACAACAACAAAAATTTTGAGTCCCCTGTTTTAATGTTGATCTCTTAGACAATGCCCCCCTTTTCTTCTTTTTCTACATTGTTTTTGGTTCTTCCTTCAGAATTTCATTTTTTAAAGCTTCTGCTGTCTTGGGCAGGTTTTTCCCATGCAATTTAGGGAAATAGTACCCCCTTTTCTCCCCTCTGAAACTTAAAATCTACTCTTCCCCAATCAGATTATTCCCAAAGTTCTCTCTATCATGACAACAACTTAACAGGATCATAATTTTAGAGCTGGAAGGAAACTTAAAGGCCACTGAATCCATCATCACCACCTTGTAAAAAGCCTCTAAAATTAAGTGACTTGCCTAGGGTCCCATGGCTAGCTCCTGCTGAGGCAGTCACTGAACTTAGGTCTCCAGGCCCAGGACTCTACCCACTGCACCACTGAGCTGCATTCAAAGCACCACGTTGGATATGTAAAGACACAACTGAAATAGTCCCAGCCCTTAAGGAGTTTACAGAGGGGGGAAGGAAGAGAGAATACAACCAGAAAGCAATTAACTCCAAGTACAAAGTTAGGACTGGACAATGAGCAAGCAGGTGCTTGGCAAATATTTCTTAACCGACTGCACACGGAATTCCCTGGACCCAGTAAATGCAGGTTCCAAATTTCTCCGCAATTTAGTCCTGCAGCTTTGGGACGGGAAGCTAATTGCTCTGGATCACACAGCCAGAAAGTGTTGGGAGACCGGGGACCCTTCTAAGGACAAGTTAGTTATGTAAATACAAAGTGGTGGGTGATGGGCAACTACAAGAAAGGCCTCCGGCAGGAGAAGATGCCGCCCCGCCCCTGCCCCCAACCGTTTCTATTTCAGTTCAAAGGGAAATTGATGTTCCCCATTTGTCGGACATAACTGGGTCCAGAATAATAATTCTCTGTCGCTTCCGACTTTGTTATAACGAAACTATTGGGGGCGGCCCTTCGGCCTTTTGCTAGGAGAATGCCCAGGGTGGCCAGATAACAGAGGCACTCCGTCCCCTCCCCCAACACAGTTATTTAAACACTGCCATAGAGTCCGCGGAGGACCACCGAGCTAGAGCGCCCGGATGTCCCACTGCCTACGGTCTTGAGAACTTCCGCCAAGGTTTGTTTGCCGAGGACGCCATGAGGAAGGGAGAAGACAGAGGCCTGCAAGCTAACTCGGTCTCTGTGCTTCCTTCTGCTGACCTTGAGGATGGGCTTCGCTCATCTCCACTTTGGCTCCTCTCTGCCGCCGTGCGTGCCACGGGCCGCAGAGGCAGGGTGCCCAAGTCCTTGCCAGGGAAGCGCGAGCCCCCACGAGGCTTGTAGTTCTCTCAAAACTTGGCCGGAATTTCGCCTGAAGACTACCGGAACTAGGGCTAGCGTGTGCCCTCTGTGCACCCTCTAGCCCTGTAGTCCTCCAGCCGCTCTATGACCACGGCGCGGGATGGGGTCGGGGTGAGGGGACGCCGCAGCAGACGCGCTTCTTCGATTCTCCCAGGTGAATGCCCTTCACCAAGATTTCCCCCATTCCAGCAGTCCCTGGGTCTACTCCCCCTTCTTCACCACTTTGATCCCGTCTCTTCCTTCTGAATTCGTTATTACCCTTACGTGGTCCATCCCACCAGAGGATCGTGAGTTTTGTATGGAGAGTTCTCGCTGGCTCCCTTCTGGGACGCTCGCTCCTTGGGTCCCTGCACATTTTTAGTCTGTGGTATCCAGCCTGGCCCTTAGATGAGGGAATGCCCCTCCCCGCTTCACGTTCTCTCTCCTTCATCAGACTTACAAGACTCCATCCAGGACTTTTTTTTTTTACCAGCCCTCGGGTGACTACATCCCCAGAGACGTTTAACACAAGGCTAAGAAATTAAAATTAAAATCCTGCTTTTAGATGCCATCTTCTTTAGCAACCGTTCAGTTACCAAATCTGCTTCTTCTGAAGCCCACAACTTCAATCAGCAACAACTTTTAAGAAAACAAAACAAGTAAATAGAACTTAAAACTAAAAACACCCATGCCGCCTAAAGTCTCCAGTTTTCTTGCCCAAGGTTCCATAATCAAGCAGTACTTCCTGGGTTGCTTCTGGTTAGTCACCGGAAGAGGGCAGTTGTCATCAAGTCTGAAAAGTCCGACGACAACCAGCCAGCCACCCTGGTCCCCCGCTGGCCACACTCAGTGATGGAGCCTGTGGATGTACATTTTGTTCTTAGAGCACAGAAAGCAGCTTCCTTCCGAGAGAGACTAGCTCCCTCCCTGGAAGATCTAAGAACTATTACTTAGTTTTGCTTTCCTCTTCTGTGTCATCTTTTTTACACTTAACCCTCCTGCCACTTCAACTCCTTCCTCCCCCTCCCCCCACTTTTCTTCTTCCTGAACTACTTGCCCTATGCCTTCAAAGAAGACTTCATTTTTCCTGATAACCCAGAAAGGTGTCCTTCCAGCTCTTTCACATCAGCCTTAGAGAAAAACCAAATCAAGCAAGATGTTTGTGTCAGGCACGCTTGCACACACAAAAAGGATAAAACAATACCTGCCTCCAAGTACTTCCCTCTATCAAAAAGACAGCAGATACATCTGGCCATAAGGGCCATTGCATTAAAGTCCCACCTCTGACTCTGGGAAAGTCATTTGACCCTTCAGTGCTCTGGGCATCTCTCTAAAGAACCATAAGGTATAGTAAAGTTGTGACCTGCACTGGAGAAGGGATCTCAGTATATCAATGAAATAACAATCATTTGCTTTCCTCTATACAGAATATATATTGAAACAAATCAGGAAGGTTTCAGGTAGAAAGTGGTTGTTGAACGAGTCTTAAAGGAAACAAGAGTTTTTTAAAAGGCAGAGGGGAGGAGAGAGAACATTCCAGGCATGGGAAAGAGTCAGTGCAAAGGCACCAAGTGGGAAATGAAGTGTTATGTGTAAAGAACTGCAACAAAGCCTGTTTAGCTCAACCATGGTGTGTGAACAGAAGTAATATATAATAAGAAACTAGAGCATTTATTAAAAGCTTCCTATGGGTTGGGCACTGTGACGTGTGCAATTGTTTAGTCATTAAGTCATGGCCAGTTCTTTGTGATCATAGCACACCAGGTCCTTCTGACCTCCACTATATGCCAAAGTCTGTCCAAGCTCATGTTTGTTGCTTCCATATTATCTATCCATCTCATCCTCTGCTATCCCCTTCTCTTTTGGCCTTCAGTCTTTCCTAACATCAAGGTCTTTTCTGAGTCCTGTATTCTCATTATGTGGCCAAAGTATTTACACTTCAGCTTCAGTATTTGACCTTCTAATGAATAATATGAATTAATTTCTTTAAGTATCAACTGATATGATCTCCTTGCTGTCCATGGTACTCTCAAAAGTCTTCTCCAGCACCACCATAAAAAGGTCTTGATTCTTCAGTGATCCACTTTCCTTATGGTCCAGTTCTCACAGCCATACATTGCTATAGGAAAAACCATAGCTTTGACTTATACAAACTTTTGTCAGCAAGGTGATGTAACTCTTTTTTTAGCATGCTATCCAGATTTGCAGGTATTTAAGGAGGACTAGCACCTTTGGTATGAGGGCTTGCCAATCCCTTTTCAGGGCTGTTTATCCACCTTTCGTGTCTAACTGGCACTCTGCTTTCACCTGTGGCTCCAAGAAGCTGTAGCATGCACAGTGGCCACACCCTAGTAAACCATCTTGGCAGATAGGTTAAATCAGGTTGCAGGTAACCAACAGACCTGAAATCCATCGGTGAGTTGGGGAGTATCTACCCCAGGCATGTGAAGACTTCCTGGTAGAATGGGCAGATGAGAACAATTTGTTCCAATGGCCATGAAAGTGATTGAAGCAGGTGCTGTGGAGCCCTTAGAGCTTGGTCAGATATTGAAGATGCCAAGGGTATCTACTGTGTCCTGGGTCATTGCCAGTCATCCTGACTTTTGTCTAACCACTGGACTTCAATAACTATGGAAGAGAGGGTAAAGCTGACAATTTTGTGCAACTCTGCCTCGCTTGAACCAAATTTACACGAGTCAAAATATCGCCCAATGATATCATTGTTCCTCTTCAAAAACAAAGGACAAAACCACAACAGTTTTCCTTCCAAAGAGCAAGCAACTTTTAAATTCATGGTTGTATTCACCATCTGCAGTGACCTTTGAGCCCAAGAATATAAAATCTGATGTTGTGTCTATTTCTTCTCTCTTTATTTGACAGAAAGTGAAAAGACCAGTTGCCATGATCTTAGTTTTGTTTGTTTGGGGGTTTTTTGGAGGGGGGAGGGAGTTTGATGTTGAGTTTCAAGTCATCTTTTACTCTCTCTTCTTCCACCCTCATCAACAGACTTCTTAATCCTTTTTCACTTTCTGTCATCAGAGTAGTCTTGTCTGCATATATAAGATTGCTGATATTCCTCTGGGCAACCTTAATTACAGCTTTTGATTCATCCACTCTTGGCTTTTTTCATGAGGTATTCTGCATATACATTAATAAATAAGGTAACAATATACAGCCTTGTCACACTCCTTTTTCCAATCTTAAACCAATCAGTTTTTCCATGTTTGGTTCTAACTGTTTCTCAGGAGACCAGTAAGATGATCTGGTACTTTCATATCTTTGAGAACTTGCCAGATTTTGCTGTGATCCACAGTCAAAGGCTTGAGTGTACTCAAAGAAGCAGAAGCAGATGTTTTTCTTGAACTCCCTTGCTTTCTCCATTATCCAGCCAATGTTTCTAAATTGGGATACAAATACAAGCAAGATAGTCCCTGCCTTTGAGGAACTTACTTTTTAATAGGAGGAAGACAACACATAAAGGGGAATTGGAATTCGGGGGTGAGGGAGAGGATATTTAAGGTGACATGGAGGCCTAGTTTGTGGAAAGATAAGACAAAAGAAAGTTAGATAAATGGAGCCAGGTTGTGCAAGGCTTTAAAAGACAAAAGAATTTATGTTTTATCCTGGATACAACAGGGAGTCCCCAGAGTTTGTTGAGTAGAGAAGTGATATGGTCAGACTTGCATTTTAGAGAAATCACTTGGGCAGCTGGAGCACAGATTGATGTGAGCAGAGAAGGGATCAGAAGTGAGAGAAGCTGTGGAGGCAGAATGACAAGATTTGGTAACTGAGTGGCTTTGTCCGGTGAGGGGTCAAAGACAACAGAGGTTTCAAGGCTGGAAAACTGGAAGAATGGTAGTATTTGTTACAGAAATGGGGAATTTAGGAAGATAGGTTGGCTTGCAGGAAAATACAATGAACTCTATTTTGGATATTTTGAGTTTGCAATATCTAGCGGACATCCAATTTGAAATGTTCAATAAGCAGTTGGCAAAACAAGACTGGACCTCAGGAAAAAATACTGGAAAGAACTGCAAGTCATCTGCATAGAGATAATTATAAAATTAAAACCAGAAGTAGGCATGCCTATAATCCCTGCTACTGGGGGAGGACTGAGGCTGATAGATCTCTTGAGATTTGAGCTAGAATGGATTAATAGCCAATTGATGTCCATACTAAATCTAACACCAATATAATGGACCCTGAAATAGGCTACCAGGTTGCCTAAGGAGGAATAAACTGGCCCACATCAGAAATGGAGCATGTCAAAACTTCTGGCCCATGAGCTGTACTTCCATCTTGAAAAAGATAGTGAGACCCAGTCTCAAAAGAGAGAGGGTTGGGGGAAGGGAGAGGGAGAGAGAAAGAGAATGAATTAAATCTATGACAGCTGATAAGGTCACCAAGTAAGAGTGTTGCATTAACAGAAAGACAAAAATAGGGCAGTCTCTTAAATCATTTTACAATTCAACTTGCCCTCCATACTGGCTGGAAACAAGATCCACTCAATCTTTTGTCCTTTTAGTAGTTCTAGTCCCTAAGTCAACTGTTATGGGCCAATCTTCTTCATTGTACTGAGAGGCAGCTGAATCAAGATTTAACTAATTAACTGACTAATTATTTTATTTATCTTGGGTTTCCAGCCTTTTTGCAATGGAATGTTAGCTCAATGATGAGCTGTTTGATTAGCCATTTCCAGATTCCTGCCAAGTCCTAATGCAAACAGTTGCTCTCAGCTATACTGTGTGAAAGGCTCAAACAGGAAAACAATTACTCAGCAAGGTTTTTAATCTAATTAAGTCCATTTACCTAACTCTTCTCTCCTCTACTTAAATACTTTAGATACCACCTTGAGTTTCTCCAGTCACATCGCTCAATTTATATAAGTCTCTCTGATTCAGATCAGAGATGCTTCCTAAGCCCTTAGTGCTTTTCTCCTGAATAGGGACTCACTTCTCCTCCCTATTCTAAACCTCACCCACCCACCCTCCTGGTAATATGAGACCCAATGTCCCAAATCTCCAGTAGCAGTGGCCATATGTAGCACCAATGCAATATTTACAGCACCCACAATCATGATAAAGACTGTGACTATAAGTATCATGTGACATTCCATCGCAAAATATACCAAACTCTCCAGATGGAGACAGAACTGGAACATTTATTTAGACAACAGAATATCCAATCCCAAAACCAGTAAGCCAGTTTCATCATAGTACCAAAGATATTCAGAAACCATAATAACACTAAGAGCCACAGAATCCTTCAGCCTTCCCACAAACAAATACAAGATCAATATTTACTCACAAACCTCTCTATCTCCTTGCCTGAGCTCCTCTCTCCCCCATCTTCTGGCTAGCTCTGACTACCAGCTTCCTGTGGGCTCTGCTTCCCTTCAGCAAATTCCTCCCACCACAGGCTCCATGTGACTACATTCAGCCTATTAGGGGGCAGAGTTTGCTTTCAAAGCAGAGGAGGTCTTCAAACTCCCCCCTAGGTCTATTAAGGGGCAGGGAAGATCTTCAAATTCCCATTCTCATTACACCATATTCCCTAGAAGTTCCAATTAATGGTCACTAAGGAAATTTCCTAGCTTTCTACAAGTATCTAACCTGCAACAGGAATTACTCAGAAGACTCAATAATGTTAGAAAAGACCCAAAAAGGCCATCTAGTCCAACCTCTTCTATTCCCCACTCTACTACCACCAGCCTTTTATCAATAAGGGTTTAGTTACTTCTCCCAGCCCAAACAATTGGTGAATAGCAATGCCAGAACCTGAACTTAGGTTTCCTGTCTGGTCATATAATGTTCCTTCTCCTATGTCATGCTGCCTCCTCAGATGTCTCCTTCAGTGGAGTGATGTTGAGAAACTGTTTCTCAAGGGTAAAACTGAAGCTGAAGTGGTGGGTATTTGGGTAATCTGCATATTACTTAAGATACTCATTCTTTGGGGTACTTTGGATGTTAAGGTCTAGAGGCTAAGGGGGAATTTTGCCTTGGATCTTAATGATGTACTCTACCCTTCTAGCCCATCTATTCGATTGTGACTGCTGCCAAATGGCTGATGAGTGAGCTCTTCATGTGAGTGTGGGTGTCTGAAGGAATTATTTGGGGGCACGGGAGGGAGATTCTATACTGGGTGTAGATCACAATGGGGACCCTTTCCTGGGAATTCTGGCTCTTTCCAGGGCACTCTCATTGATACATATGGTGGGGAGGAGAGAGCCCAGTTATGTGGGAATCAGATATATATAGATGACATTCCCTCGATATGCTCAGCATTCAGAATAGGCTGCTCTGTTGAAGGCCCAAGGAGGCAACCAAGCAACACTATGCATTGCTGTAATCTAGATCTTAGCCAACATGGGGCAGACCTATGAGTAACCAAGGAAAGGAGAAGACAAGGATTGGCTGCCAGCCACTGGGGGTTTGGTACAAAGCTGTCTACTCCCTTGTCCCTAGAACAGGTGAGACTCCTCACCCCCTACCTGCTGCCAAGCTGCAAAAAGAAACTACCATTTAATGAGGGTGATAAAAAGCAGCTAAGACTTCCTACCCATTTCCACCCCCATCCTCATCACATACATACACACTACTCCTATGTTTATTTTTACAGGTTCTTCTTAGAGTGGGGTACATGGGGCTGCTGGCAGTGGGACAGCAGGGCAGAGGGTGAGTACACAGCACTTTCAGGGGTTGGGGAAGACCAAGCCAGGACAAAATAATCTCAGGCATTTTACAAGAACACTATCAAGTGCCTGAATTTCAGTTAAAGTCAACAAACATTTATTAATTACCTACTAGAAGGGTACAATGCTGGGTACTAGGGATACCGTGATAAGGAAGAAAAAAACAACAACTCAACAAATATGTATTAAGCATCTTCTCTGGAAAGAATCTTGTGTTAGGCAATAGGAAAGATCTGAAATTTTGATAAGATCCTTGCCCTTATGGAACTTACAATAAGGAGACATGACACATACATAAGCTTATGATAAAAAAACACATATATTTAATCTATTTTAGAAGGTTTAAACAATGCCATGTGAGGTCAAAGAGGTATCAGAAAAGGCTTACTAGAGGATATAACATTTGTGTTGGGTTAAAGTTGTAAAAATAGGACTTTTGCCTAAAAACAGGCAAATTTAAAAGGACTTTGAATGCCAGGCTAAGGAATATAACTTTTACTCGAAAAACTAAAAGGAACTACTGAAAATTTTTCAATAGAGTACTGATATGACCAAGTCTGTACATAAAGATTAACCTGGCAGTGGTTCTTAAGAATGGAATAAAAGGGGGAAGAGAGTGAAGGCCTAAAGAACTCTTAGGAAGGTATGACAATGGCCTAAATAGTTAGTAATGAGGGCCTATACACTAATTCCTTATAAACAAAGAAAGACAATAAGCTTGGTTTTGGACATGTTGCTAATGGTACACCCAGAGAGACAGGGATGCCCTCTCGGCAGGTGGAGATGCAAGTCTGGAATACAGAAGGAAGGATCAGAAATATACTACATGTTTAGGAATTATCTGCAGAAAGGAGATCACTAAAGCCATGGGAGTAATGAGATTGCCAAGGAAGCGAGTGTAGAGAAAGAGAAGGGAAAAGGACACAGAAAATCCCTGTGAGAACATCTACTTGATGAAGGAGTCAGTGAAGGAGACAGAGAAGAAACAACTATACAGGAAAGAAGGGAGCCAAGAGAACAAAGCAATGCGAAAGTCAGGAGAGAGAAAAGTGTCCAAGTCAATAAAGGCTACAAAGAGTCAGAAAGCAGGAGAAATGGGGAAAAACATCGGACACAAATGACCTTTGAAGAAAGTCGTCTTTCTAGTAGGGGTGGAAGTGCAGTTGCAAGGAATTAAGTGACATGAATGATTGAATGTCGGGGAAGTGGAGACACTTTTTCAAAAAGTTTGAGGTTACTTCTCTTCCCTTCTTGGCAGAAGTGGGGAATAGGTATGTATTCACAATGTACATGTTTGTCTTTATATGTCTATGTATACACACGTACACACATACATATGTATATATACATAGATGTATGTGTATGTGGAGTGTCAGACTTTTGATATGTTGGTTAGTATCTGCTGAACTGGCATGGTATGTTATATCATGCCATATCATTTATCAATATATACATACATATGTATTTATGTATATTGCACAATTCAGATGCAAACCATACCTGACCTAGAGTGAAGGCATGGGGAGTGGAAAGAAAGGGACAGATTCAAGACTTCCTTCAGAGACAAAATTAATAGGATTTAGTAGCTGAATGAACCTAATGGAGTCACAGGGATGGAAATCAATGTTTTGAGCACAGGTAAATGGGAGGATGGCCGTCAGGAGGATCATGAATTCTGGAGGAACACTACAGGTCATAGGACTGAGATGTTCGGTTTGGGACATGGAAATAGAAACTTTCTGCTTTAATGTTAATAGAATGTTTGTTGGCAACTTACTGAGGTAGAACTGAAGATGACAGGGACCACTAAACCATACCTTATATCATATCCCTCACAGACTTTTCTCATCCCTTCCTCCCCATCCCTAAACCTACCACCTCTCTATGTGACATCTCTCATCTCTCTGCTACTTCGGGACATCACCATGTGATCTCACTGCATCCTGTCATCACTACCTCCTGTGATACCCTCATTCTGCCTGACTTTGCCCCCCTTCCTGTTCCATCATCTTGTGAAATGTGTGTCCATGATTCCATCTTCACCTTGTGCTGATCACATGACCTGAGCAGCCAAAGCCATCTTCCATCACTGTAAGTAAAATCAACTAATGAGATACTAAAGGCATGTCTCAGACTCCAAGTTTCGAGAAGAAAAGAATGAACTCGTTAGGATATTCCTCATTAAGGGGGCCCTACTCATCTACCACTTCAGGACATCATGTCAGGAGAGGAGAATGCCCTTAGCTCAAACTACAGAGAAGCTTTTAGTATGCAACACACACTTATTAAGCACCCCATATGTGCCTGGTACCACTGTGCCAAGCGATGGGGATATAAAAAGAAACAAAAATCAGTTCCTGCCCTCCAGGAGCTCACATTAGACTATGAGTCTAATGGGGGAAACAACAAACAACATGTACAAACGACGTATATACAAGATAGATAGGAAAAAGTTAAAAGATGGAAGGCATTCGAATTGAGAGAAGCTGCAAGTGGTATCACACAAAGCCTAGGCGGAATGGAAGATTCCCTGAATCTCTTGTAGCAGTTACCTGGGGTGTTGCAAGTATTATTATCCCCATTTTTAACAGTTGGGGAAAGTTAATCTCAGAAAAATGAAGTGATTTGCCGATGGATACACAGCTGATAAGAGGCAGAGCTCAGAGTTAAAATCTAGTTGTTCTGACTCCAAATCCCTTGTTCTTTGCACTGTATTACAGTAAAAGACCAGGTCACTCCATTTCCCCCTCTGTACTCTATCATCACCACTATCAAGACAGGCAGAAAGAGAGCCAGACTGCAAGGAAGACCTAGCTTCCGGTCCTTCCTCTGACATATATTAGCCATGTAATCACAGACAAGTCACCATTTCTCTGAGCCTCAATTTCTTCCTCTGTAAAATAATACTAATAATATATAGTACTCACCTCCCAGGGTTTTTGTTATGATCAGACACAACCATGGTAGTAAAGTGCTTTGCAGCAAACTCCAAAGTGCTGTGTAAATGTCAGCTGTCCTCCTCCTCCTCATCATCATCATCAACACCATGACCACCACTACACAAAAACTTACAGTGGGCTTGTTCAGACTTTGATTTCCTTCCTCTAATAGCTCCCTTCCTGAACAGTCATCCTTACCCTATCTATTTTCTATCTGCAAGGAGTTAAGTATATACTATGTACAGAGCATATGTTAGTAATACTACCTTACGTTTGTATTATGCTTTCTAGTCCTCAAAGCATTTTCACAGCCATTATCTCATTTGATCCTCATAATATTGTATGAGAGTGAATGGAGCAGAACAGACACAATCCCTTCTCCCCATTTTACAGAAGAAACTGAAGCCCAATGAGTTTTCAATTTGCCTGCAGAGCTAGTAAGTGGCAGTTATCACAGAATCATGGATTTAGAACTGAAAGAAATGTAAGAAGTTTATCTACTCCAACTCCTTAAATACTTGAGGAAACTGTCCCAGAGAAGTCAAGGTGACTCACCCAAAGTCATACAGCTAGAAAGCATCAGAGTCAGAACATAGATCCTCTTCTACTGTACAGATTTTCTGACATTACGCTGTCACTAGGCATTGCTAGGGAATTTAAAAAACAAACTGAAAAACAGGTCTATGAAACAAATATTACCTGATGCTTCCCTAGTCCACAGATGAAGCAATTGTTTATGGATTAACAAGTGCTGGGGACAAGAGAGAATCTAGGGTTATCTCTAGCTATCATTATTTTGTCTGGACCTCTGATTTTATCAATATAGCAAACATTCTTCTTATACTTCTACACTTGATGGATGCAATTTTTTTTTTACTTTTAATTAGCGCCTCAACATCCTTTCTAGGGTTCATGGTTGTATTGGAAAGAGCCTGGAGTGGGCAGTAGGAGACCTAGCTCTCTCAGTTAATCACTGTATGACCTTGAAGAAGTCATATAACCTCTAAAAAAGGAAACCTAGGCTTCCCTTTCAGTAAAATCTCTATCTTAAATATGCAATGAAGATAAATTGAGATTAAAGATAAAAAGGATATTGAAGGAAGTAAAGGTTTACACAAATGCAAAGGGGTATCACCATTATTGTTACTACTAACCATAATAACAACTCCATCAAAGCCCAATCCAACACCCATGTTGGGATGATAGGGATGGCAAAATAAGAGAATACCACCAGCCAGGGTGATGTGCCCTAAGACCACTACTATAGCTAGGAAGGCTTTGCAAAAACCCTTAAATATCCAACTGTACACTGGTAATATTATGGATTAGCTTATCACCTTGGATTGGGTCATATTATATTCCTATGAATAGAAGAGATAGAGTGGCACAGAATTTCAGCTGGATTTACTTGGGATGATTATTATAATTAGCTTGATACTGAAATTAGTGATGCTCCCTCATATTCTGGTATCACAAAGAGGCAAGAAAAATAACAAAAGAGAAATACCAATACTCCACCTGCTAGAATTACTTCAGTATAGCATGACTGAAGCCCACGATTGTGGACAAATCACTATTATGAATGAAATGAATTGAAAGTTTGAATGCTTTGAAAGAAATGTTCCAAAATTACTACATCAATAAAATTAGAAACTGTTCTTACCAGTTATAGGCAAAGACTTCATACTAATTTTTGTCAACAATGTACTAAGCTACAAGTTACACAAAAATGCACTGGAAGATAATTGCAAGAAATATTTTCATTCCTAAAATCAGATTAGATGAAATACAAATAAAAATTGAGGAACTGATTAAAGAGAGAAAAAGCTAAAAATCCTAATGCCTTTGAAAATCTATACTGCTACTCCAGCAACACTAAAAATAAAATTATAATAATAAAAATAATTAAGAATACCATTGTCTTAAATTATTTTGAAAGAAGGTGAGCATATTTGGACTGGAATTTCAAACAATTCTTTTTGCGGTTAATGGCACAAATTCAACTACTAGACAACAAATTTAACTAATAGACAAACTATAGCAAATAATAGCAAAATAGAGCAATTTTTTTTTTTGCCTTTTGGAGGGCAGTTGGGGTTAAGTAACTTGCCCAAGGTTACACAGCTAGTTTTTTTATGTGTGGGTGTTAAGTGTCTGAGGCCGGAACCGAACTCAGGTCCTCCTGACTCCGGGGCCAGCGCTTTACTCACTGAGCCACCTAGCTACCCCAATAGAGCAATTTTTTTTAAAATCTTACAATATCTACAATAACCAGACTGAGCAAATGCATTTTCCAACAATATCTGACAATAATTGTAAACAAATTTCATAATTTCCATGTAACAGTATATGCTACAGTTGTTGCTATGGGAAGTATCATGGGAAGAAAGGTAGCTCTCTCTAAGAAGAGTCTTAAGGACAGGTGTCAAATACTATCATGGCAGAACCATTTTTAGAAAACTCTCAAAAACTGTGGAAAGATATTGGAAAATGAAGTCAATATCAAACCAGTATGTATAATAGGAAACTTGAACACCATATATCACCTAAACAAAGCCAACAAAGAAGAAATATACAGAATAGAATTCAGAATACCAGTATACCAGAAATTCTTGCTACCTTTATAAACAATTAAAAGTGAAAGTCAAAAAGTTAAGGTGATATGTGGAGTCAAACAGCACACTGAACAAAACACACAATTAAGTAGTAATCAAAAGCTACACCATAGAGATTTGGGAAGCAAATAAATTAGAAGAGAAAGAACCCCTAAAGAAGGAGGATATGGACATTTTTTGGTCATGTATATAATCAAGGGAATTACAGAACAACAAAAAGATCAATCTTGATAAAATGTGAAACCAAAAGCTTGCATAAAGTTAAATAATGAATGACAGAATGTTTGGGGGTGGTTTACTAAAATGCTAGCTTTTCTAAAAAAATGGAAACTGGAGAGTCCAGTAAGAGCATAATCACTGACTCAGATACTTCACAGTTATATATGAACTATGAGCAAAGCATTTTAGCAAGTTTCTCTCTGGTGTAAGCTTGTTCTCACCTTTATATAGGCATTATATGTGAAGACATATATTTATTACTAAATGATAAGAACATCAGAGACTCATTCAAATATAGGCAATTACATGTTTAAGTGAGGGCAGAGAGGTGACCTAGTGGATAGAATACCAGGTCTCAAGTCAGGAAGACTCATCTTCCTGAATTAAAATCTCAGACATTTACTAGTTGTCTGACCCTGGGCAAGTCATTTAACCCTGTTTGCCTCTGTTTCTTCATCTGTAAAATGAGCTGGAGGAGGAAATGGCAAACCACTCCAGTATCTTTGCCAAGAAAACCCCAAATGGGGTCACAAAGAGTGGGACAGACCCCAAACCACTTAGCAACAACAACAAAATGTTTATGTACTTTATACAAAGATTCACAGCTTGTATCACTCAAATCTATAAAGACTTTTTAAGAAGATAGTATACTAGTTGAGGAGTCAAAGGGTGTGCCAAAAAAAAAAAAAGTCCTAGGGAACGCAACTCTTTGTCAATTTGCTCATTTGCTATTTAACAGGCCGACCAAGAGCATTGTAACATTATGACATTGTTATTAAGCATCAAAGTCTTTGACCAAGTTTCAAACTATGGTTTAGTACTGTGCTGCAAATATATAAAATAGAGCCAATCAAAGTCAGAACTAAATTAGAACTAAAGTATTTGATGTCCATGTGGAAAACTAGTCTCTGTTTAAAACATGTCACCGGGGCGGCCAGGTAGCACAGCAAGTAAGAGCACCGGCTCCAGATCAAATCTGGGCTCCGATACTCAGCACCACACCCAGAAATAACTGGCCATAACCTTGAGCAAGTTACCTAACCCTGATTGCTTAAAAAAAAAAAATAAAACATGTCACCAACAGGATAATGTCAAAAACAAATTATCTAAAATGTGGCATTTTCCAGGGAAACAATTATAGCTCATTATTCTCCCCAGCCCCAAACTTATTATTTATTGTGACAGTCCAGAATACAACTGAGTCTTTTAAGTCAAAGAGGGAATCATGCCAAAATATAATATTAAGTATATATATATATATATATATATATATATATAAGTGTGTATATATATATATATATATATATACATAGAAAGCACCAAGTTAATGGCTCCATTAAAAAGCTACTTCATTGTATGCAAATTTTCTCCAATGATATTAAGATATTGTTTGGACTTAATTAGTGTATTCTTAATGCAAGTATAACTGGTAGATGTTGCTGTGAAGTAGATAGTTAGCAGGCTGAGCACTTGCTCTTTTTTATCTTTATTTAACACTCCTTCCCTCAAAGAAAGGTGAAGTGCTGATTTCTCTCCAAAAAAGCCTCTTTCCTTCTATTGGGCTGGCTCAGGGACATGACCTTTCCTTTGGCCACCACTGTTTCCACTTCCCTTCTCTTTATATCAGAGGCTGAAGGTGTTGCTTAGAGCTCCTGCATTCAGGTCAACCAAATCTAGCAATCATAGCCCATCTATCTGAGGGCAAAGGAAAACTTGAGTTCATATGAAATCCTTTCTCTGTAATTTTAAAGTGTTTTTTAATACATGTCATTAATAAATCATCTTACCTTGTCAAGCCACCAGATCAGATTCTGAAGTCTAATCACCAGAATAGGGCTAGTACCCTGACCTTTTTAGCTTCTTGTATATTCAAATCAGCAACCAGTATGTCCCCCTCACCCTTCATTGGCATTCCCTGTACACAGTTAAAAACAACCAGGACACCAAAGCAGTTAAGACACATTTTATCAAGGCAGCTAGGTGGCACAGTGAACAGAGCACCAGCCCTGAAGTCAGGAGGACCTGAGTTCAAATCCGGCCCTAGACACTTAACACTTACTAGCTATGTGAACTTGGGCAAGTCACTTAACTTGCCCTAGAAAAATTGCCCTAAAAAAAAAAAAAGACTGTATCTTTATTCAGAGATAGTCAGCCTTAAATACTTTGAAAATAGAAAATAAATAGCTTTAAGGAAATAGGAAACTTAAAATTGAAACATTCTTTCGTACAGAAGTGGGAAGGAGAGGGGAAAAAAGTACCACCCTCCCATGGCTTTCTCAATTCTTAAAAGCTAGGTTGCCTAAAAGCTTCAGTCTAAGTTCTTTGCTCTATTTGACAAAGGCTGGGCTGCTAAAGCTAAAATCTGCTTCCTCTCTAGTCCAGGGACTCATATTACAAAATTCCTGCAAGAGATCCAATTGCCATTACTGTCCCTCCCACCTCCATTCCTCCTTGGCCACAGTTCCTTGCCAGGGGAATGCTGCCACTACCAATGTTGCCTCTGTCTATCTCTCACAGAAGATTCAAAAGCATCAAGAAACTTCACCTTCCGGCTTAAGGTCCATGATAGCTCTCCAGTCCTCCAGGACTGGGAAAACTACATCGACCAGAAGTACATTCTGATACTTCTCTCTGACCTCCAGAATTAGTTCCGATATGGGGCTACAGAATAAGAATAGAGCTTGAATCTGGAAGCCAAACTGACCTGATATAGATGGAGATAATATTTTAAAATACTATGATCTTTTAGGCAAGACACATTGAACTGAGAAAACTGACACTGATTAAGAGACTGTCAATTTGAAGTAAAAGCTTAATGGGAGAAACAAAGAAAAATTAGCACCTATTGACAACAGATCTAGAAGGTATATAGAAACTAAAATGTGTACAGTATTAAAGAAATACAGACAGCTATTGAAAAAGTTTATCAAAAAGGAGAAAGATTGATAAATGTTCTCAGAACATACAAGAAACAAATTTAAAATATACAAAAATACTTTTGGAACTAATACACCTCACTTTAAAAAGTCTGATAATAGGTATATAGATTTGTCAAATGTAACCAAAAGCAATTTATCTCTGGATGGATCCTATGAAGTAATTAAGATCCAAGACTGGAATCAAAAGGCAGTCCATAGGTGACATACACATGAATTCAACCAATAATAGATTAACAAAGAAGAAATGAACAAATGGTTGAATCACTGTCCTTTAGACATGGTTAGAGAAAAAGCTGGGCTTATGCTAGCAATTCAGTACCAGTCCATTGCCACCAGAACTTACAAAAATTTAGCCTTAAGGAGACCAGACTAATTGATCAACACCAATTATGCAATGATGTGGATAACTGTGCAACAGATCACTACATATTGCAAAAATTTAACATCTGTTGATTAACCAATACTTAGAAAGACAAAAATGAGTAGCTAGAATTACATACTAAATGTTTGCCTTCTTTTATAAAGAAATAGATGGCAAATATCCATATTACAAATGCAAATGCCAAAATATGCTTGAGAATCAATCTGGCCCCAGACACATTGTATGACCCTGGGCAAGTCACTTAAATCTGTTTGCCTCAGTTTCCTCATCTGTAAAATAAACTGGAGAAGGAAATGGCAAACCACTCCATATCTTTGCCCAGAAAATCCCAAATGGGGTCACAAAGAATCAGATATGTCTGAAAAAATGACTTAAAAACAAGTCCTGGTAGCATTCAAGAATCCAGGTTCACCTCTGCACTATTATGATGAGGCACCACTATAGAATGTTAGCAGAGCATTAATAGCATTTTCATTTCTTTTTGTTAGCCTGTGAGCTAGTACTGATTTGCAGAGTGGCTTGAGTGAGATGGTCCCTGTATGTATGGTCTCTGCAGGACACTTTTCCTCCTTACTATGCCTCTACATATTACAGTTTGGCTCTTTCCTATGAAGGATAAAGGGCATCTCCCCAGTATTAATCATGGACCCCTCTCTCTCTCCATGTTCCTATCTCAAGGGGCCCCAGAGGCATAGAACTGAGATCAGCTATTCCCAAAAAGTCTTCGCTGGGAATGCATCTCCTCTGGTGACTCTCCCCTGCCACCTACTGGCCAAGCTCTCAGCCCACTCCTTTTTGCTTTCAGCTCCTTTCATGAAACCAAAGAATCGCCATCATAGAATTTAGGAGTCAAAGGCACCTCGATACTCACCTAACCAACCCATGACTGAAAAAAACTCCCCTTGGCTATTACCCCCATAGCTAGCTGGAAGGGACTTTAAGATCGTTTAATCCAACTCCCTCGTTTTACATATGCAGCGCACTTTTCCCTCCATTCTGGAATAATAGATTAACTGGGCTTGACATACAGACTTTTGGCAAAATGTGCCTCAATCAGATCAGCCGGTAGTCCAGATCAACTGGGAGCCTGTAGAGTCACGTGATTTCCCTTTGTTCTAAGACAGCAGACCACATATTTTTAAAATCAAATTTTGGATTAGAATAAAAACAACTGGCAAAGGAATAGAGTTAACATTCTCTCCCAGACAACAGGAGGGGAAACCCTAAAAATATCATTTTCAAGAAGATTCATACTACAGGTAGAAGAGTTGTTTCTTGCAGACAGAAAGAAATATAATTAGCTGAAACTGCACCTGGGACAAATTTATTTGTTAAGGGAAGGGGTGCACTGAAGCACAGAGGTCAGGGTCAGGGGTCAAATTTCCCACATCTCTGGAGGACTTTGTGGAGTAGCAGTTGCTTCGGAGAAGAAGCATACTGTCCCTCCAAAGATGTCTTTTCTCTGGGGCTTAGTCCCATTTTCCCTGTGCTCTGGTATGGAAGAGGAAAATTTAGCCATTCAGCATTTCTCAGCTTACTATATGTCAGTCAGGAATCAAACTTAACAGTCACAACAGGCGATCCTTTCTATTTTTCTACACCATTTTATTCCTGGCAGAGAAAAAGAAGACTTCGCAAGCAATTGCTCCCCATCCCTTCCCAACTATATATCGGGTGCTGCCATGACTGTTTTCTCTGTAGGGCTCTCCTTCTTCCTAAAAGTTTCTCCCTTCACCTCCACACACAAAACACACTCCCTCTACAGCCCTCCCCAATACCTTTTACACATATTAGGAAACTGAACTCCAAAGAAATGAAATGACTTGCCCAAGGTCACACAATTAGTTTGCAGATGAAAGACTCCCTTCTTTTATTATAATTTAATTGCACTGTTTCGATTGCCCTCTCTTTCCAAATTCCTCTAATCCTTCCCCAGCCCATTCTCTTCCTACCTTTTTGCCCCAGTTCCTACATTGTCTTGTCATCTTCCTTGGGTTTGTCTGGGTACACATCTATCTGTCTGTGTTTCTCTATAGCCCACAAGCACAAGAAGCAGGATATGTTGCAGCCCTGTGACACAGAATATCCTGTTTTCGTGTACCAGGCCGCTGTCCAGGAGACCAATGGGATCATGGAGTGTGGAGGCTGTAGAAAGTAAGACCACGGAAGGGAGGTGGGGATACAGAACTCTTTGAGTGAACTTTGTCCACCAAGCAAGTGGGTGGGAGGAGGCACCCCTCAGATTCCCTGCTCTGGAAAATCCAGGGGACAGATGGAAGCATCAGTGAGACAAGACTTTTCACCCCTCAGAAGCAGGGTGCTTCCTCTAGGGGTATTTGGGAATGCTGAGATCTAGATTTCTGGTGGCCTCTCTTTTTCCTTCTGCCTTTACTGCCTGAGTCCTTGAAGGAGGAGGAATGGTAGGACCTCAGTTTACCAAGCCTAGTTTTATTATCTTTCTGCTCTGGAGATTTCACTCCTTTGTGGTTTCTCTCAAATGGTAATGGTGTTTCCTGCCCCTGAATACCTCTTCTCCCCAACCCTGCCCCAGGATGCTTTGGAGATTTGGTCACTTGGGCACTGTGGACCAACTTTATTCACCCATTCTGTGATATAAAACACACTCTTAACCAATCTGGAAGGCTCCTGATGGTATGGCAGGTTTAAGTCATCTGTGAGTTAACTTTCCCTCCTCTTTCCTCCAACCAAGGGAAAACATGGAAAGACAAAACAGGCTCCCAAAATCAGAATTCAAGGCAACATCCAAATCACCTACAAAGTTCACAAATGACTATTCATTTCTTATATCCTACAAGTCTAATCTGGTATCCTGGACATTTGTGCATTTGACTACATTTTCACTCTTTCTACAGGATGTTTGTGATTCAACAGATTCCCAAAAGTAACCTCCTTCTTGTAGTGACTGATTCCGCCTGTGACTGCAGCATGTTCCCACCTGTCCTTCAAGATGCTACAGAAGTCAAATATATCCTTCCATTCTGCCTGTGCTGATTTGGGGTGGAGAGGAGGCAGGGACAGGCATACATGAGGATTATTCTATATTCCAGGTGCTGAGTACCCCAGCCCTTCTCCTCTCTTCTTTCCCCACATTAGTTCATTAAGTTCCAGCTCTTCCTCGGATTCATGCACTCCCTCTTTGGTACCCCTTTCTCTTTGCTCCCTCAGAAAGCAGGACTGTCACCAGAGGGGTCAGTGCTCTTCTGGGCCTTTATCTTCGACACTAAATTTAGATTCCCTGTCTACCCCCAGCCCCTGGGTTCCTACTATTGACCTTAACAGTGGTATACATAATGCATCTGTCAAGTGTGAGAGGATGCGTTCCCAGAAGCTCCGAAGACGACCAGACACCTGCCATGCATTTCATCCAGAGGTGTGTATCCTGAAGAGGGGAAGGGTTAATCAGTCAGTCAACAGGCATTTAATAAGCCCTTACTATTGAGGGTGAGTATTGAGGGTATAAAGAAAGGCAAAAACAATCCTGCCTTCAAGAAACTCACATTCTAATGGGGGATAAAACATGTAAGTAACCAGGTACATACAAAATATATACAGAGTAAAATGGAAACTATCTGAGAAAGACACATGTGGTTGAAGAGTCTAGAAAAGGCCTCCTGAAGGAATTGGGACTTTTTTTCTTTTAAGTTTTTATTTACTATTTTATTTTTCCCCAGTTACATGTAAAAACAATCTTTAACATTCATTTTTAAAACTCTGAGTTCCAAATTCTCTCCCTTTCTCCCTTCCCACCCCCTCCCCCATTGAGAAGGCAAGCAATTTGATATAGGTTATACATATGTAGTCATGCTAAACATATCCACAATAGCCATATTGTGAAAGAAAACATAAACAAGAAAAGAAAAACTCAAGAAAAATAAAGTAAAAAAAAACATGCTTGAATCTGTATTCAGACCTATTAGTTCTTTCTCTGGAGACAGAACTTTTCATAAGTTGTTCAGAGTTGTCATGGATCACTGTATTGCCGAGAATATCTAAGTCATTCACAGCTCATCATCTTATAATACTGCTGTTACTTTGCACAGTACATTTCACTTTGCATCAGTCCACATAAGTCTTTCAAGGCTTTTCTGAGAACATTCTGCTCATCCTTTCTTATAGTAAAATAGTATTACATCCTAATCACATAACACAACTTATTCAGATATTCCCCAATTGTAGGGCATCCCCTCAACTTTTAATTCTTCACTCCCAGTTTTACCATGGGCCATCATCACTTAATCTCTCAAGAGCTCCAAGCAACAATGACATGAAGTAAAGTGAAGAACAATTACTGGTTTGCAACGAAGTTCCTCATACACCAGTAAAATCACAGATTTGGATCTCCCCCCACCCCAAAAAAGGCAGCCTACTGTATTTCACTGCATAATCATTGCAAATTTTATGCCAAATTTTTTGCAAAAAGGTGGAATGTGGTTATGTGAAGATTTTTTTAATTGTGACAGTATTACTTAAAAATTACTTATTACTAAATTATATCACTGGCAGACAAACTGTACAGTTTAATTAGCACAAGATGTAAGTCGTACAATATCATATGACTTATTCATGGCAGCTTTGTCTGCCTGCTTACACCTCTTGTGCCTATGGCTCTTCTTTGGGTTGAGTGACAATACCATTTTCAATACGGCAGCAACCTATTTGGTTGGTTGGCTGCTGTCCATCCTCAAAGAGGACCAAAATGACCTCACAATGCTAGTTAGTGTCAAGTTTCTTTTTTTTTTTAATTAAAGTTTGTTTATTTTTAGTTTACAACATTAATTTTCACATTTGAGTTACAAATTTTCTCCCCATCTTTCCACTACCCACTACTCCAAAACAGCAATCCCACTGTATGCCCCCTCTCCCAATTTGCTCTCTTCTATATCCTCCCCCATTCCCCCTCTTTTTCCAGTAGGGCAAGATGGATCTCCATACCCCAGTGCCTGTATATCTTATTTCCCAATTGCATGTAAAATAATAATAATAATAATTTTTTAAACATTTGATTTTAAAACTTTGAGTTCCAGATTCTTTCCCTTCCTCCCTCATCACCCAACCTTACTGGGAAGATAAGCAATTCAATATAGGTTGTACATGTGTAGCTATGCAAAACATTTCCATAGTAGATATATTGTGAGAGACTGACTATATTTCCCTCCATCCTATCCCACCTCCCCCCCGCCAACTTGTTCTATTCTCTACTTTGATCCTGTCCCTTTTCAAAAGTGTGTGCTTCTAACTACCCTCCTCCCCAACCTGCCCTCCCCTACATCATCTCCTTCCCCCCTACTCTCCTGTAGGGTAAGATACCCAATTTAGTGTGTATGTCATTCCCTCCCTAAGCCAAATTCAATGAGAGTAAGGTTGACCCATTCCCTTTTGTCTTCCTGTTCTTCCCTTCCATTGTAACAGTTTTCCCTTGCCTCTTCTATATGAGATAATTTACCCCCTTCTGTCTCTCTCCATCTCCTCTCATTATATTCCTCCCCCACTTCTCAATTTCACCTTTTAAATATCATCCCTTCCTATTCAACTGGTCCTGTGCCCTCTATGTATACCTGTACACATATACACACATACTCACATATGTATTCATATACACATATACCTTGTTATATAGATATGTACGTATACATATATACACATTTATATTCCCTTCAACTATCCTCACACTGAGAAAAGTTTCATAAGTTACAATGATCATTTTTTCATGTAGGCATGTAAATAGTTCAACTTTGGTAAGTTCCTTATGATTTTTTTCCCCTGTTTACTTTCTCGTGCTTCTCATATTTGAATGTCAAATTTTCTATTCAACTCTGGTTTTCTTCATCAAGAATGCTTGAAAGTTGTCTGTTTCATTGAATGACCATATTTTCCCCTAAAACATGATACTCAGTTTTGCTAGGTAGGTGATTCTTGGTTTTAATCCTAGCTCCTTTGATCTCCAGAATATCATATTCCAAGCCCTTCAATTGCTTAATGTAGAAGATGCTAGATCTTGTGTTATCTTGATTGTGTTTGCACAATATTAAAATTGTTTCTTCTTGGCTGCTTGTAATATTTTCTCCTTGATCTGGGAATTCCAGAATCTGGCTATAATATTACTAGGAGTTTTCTTTTGGGGATCTTTTTCAAGAGGTGATCGGTGGATCAACCTCTATTTTGCCCTCTGATTATAAAACATCAGGGCAATTTTCCTTGAGAATTTCTTGAAGGATGATTTCTAGGTTCTTACTTTGATCATGGCTTTCAGGTAGTCCAATAATCTTTAAATTATCTCTCCTGATAGGATCTATTTTCCAGGTCAGTGGTTTTTCCAATGAGATATTTCACATTGCCTTCTATTCTTTCATTTGTTTGGATCTGTTTAACAGCATCTTGATTTCTCATAACGTCATTAGCTTCCATTTGCTCCAATCTAATTCTGAAGGAATGATTCTCTTCAGTGAGTTTTTGAGATTTTTTTTTCTACCTGGCAAATTCAGCTTTTTAAGGCATTCTTCTCCTCATTGGCTTTCTGGGCCTCTTTTGCCATTTGAGTTAGTCTGTTTTTTAAGGTGTTATTTTCTTCAGTCAGGCTGTTGACTCTCTTTTCATGATTTTCTTACATCATTCTCATTTCTCTTCCCAATTTTTCCTCCACTTCTCTTAATTTTCACAATCCTTCTTGAGCTCCTCCATGGCCTATAACCAACTCATATTTTTCTTGGAAGCTTTTGGTGTAGGAGTTCTGACTTTGTCGTCTTCCTCCCATTCCATGCCTTGATCCTTTTTGTCCCCAAAACGATTCTATGGTCTAATTGTGCTTCCTCTGCTTGCTCATCTTGCCAGCCAATTACTTGACTTTTGAGCTCTTTGCCACAGTAGAACTCTGCTTCCAGAGGGGAGAGCTTTGTCCCAAATAGCTGGGGTTTTCACAACTGCCAGAGCTATTAGTCGAGTGCCCTCTCTGTAGCCCCCCACAAGCTCTGGCTCACTGGTCACACACCCCAGGACCTCCACCCCAGACAGTGATCCAGATCCAGGCAGTGTAAGGCAAGAGCAATTACCCCCCACCCCCTTCCTGAACGGTCGCCCATTCCCCCTCAGATCTACAGGCCAGGAGCTCTGAAGCAGTCATGTGGAGGAGGCTGCACGGCCACAGTGCCTCCACCACTTCTCCCCCTGGGGGCTCAGGCCAGACCATACTCCATCCTCTCCCAGTTCCAACAGACTTTTACTTTGTTTTTGGCATTTATGGGTTATTTCTGGTAACCGCCACAGCTCTTGGTAATCCACTCTCCCGCTGCAGCTGCTGGTCAGGGCCACCCTGGGGCTAAAACTGCAGGCTCATGCAGGGCTGCGCTCTGTTCCCAGCGTGCTGCAATGAACCTTTTCTGTCCATCTGCTGGGCTGCCTCCAGTGGGAGGTTTGTTTCTCTCTGTCATTTTGTGGGTTCTGTAGCTCTAAAATTTGTTTAGAGTCATATTTTATAGGTATTTGATGTGGTTATGGGGGGAACTCATGGAGTTTTCCTCCTTCTATGCTGCCATCTTGGCTCTTCCCCTAGTGTCAAGTTTCAATGTGTCCAATGGTGGCTGATCAGACCAACACGAGCTTGGAATGCTCCACCACAGGTCGGGCACAAATAGTCCATGTTAATATTTAGGGAGGATACTCCAAATTTGTGCATCCTACATTTCCTTTGAGTTGCTTCAATTTTACTTTGCTCAAAGAGCATAGCATCTTTTCTGATGTGGGCATGCCATGCTAAACCATCCTGTGCCGGTATCTCCTATGTCACACAATCAATTCCAAAGTTCTTAAGAAAAACCTTGAGAGCATCCTTGTATAGCTTCTTCTGACCACCATGTGCACACTTGCCCTGTGTGAATTCTCCACTAAAATAGTCTTTTGGGCAAGCATACGTTTTGCATTAGAACAACACTGCCAGCCCATCAGAGCTGCTTTCTCTGAAGCAGAGTTTGAATGCTTCTAAACAAACCATGTAAGTCGGCTTTTGGAAATATACTGACGTGGGGTGCACTGAAAATTCTAAGCTTACAGCTTACAATGCAAGAGAAATAAATACGTATCCATATGTCACTAGTGAATACGTTGCTCTGTTTACCTTTTAAGCAGCATGAGAAGCAGACTCATACCATGTTACAATTATGAGATGAAAAGTTATAAACCAATTTTTTGTACTAAAAAAGGCATAACAGGGCTAGGTGGCACAGTGAGTAAAGAGCTGGCCCTGGAGTCAGGAGGACCCAAGTTCAGTTCCAGCCTTAGACACTTAACACCCACACAAAAAAACCGTGTAACCTTGGGCAAGTTACTTAACACCAATTGCCCTCCAAAAGGCAAAAAAAAAAATAAAAGCATAACAATTATATAGTGGCAACGATTATATGGTGAAATATGGTATTTCACTTTTGGATAGCTCTCACGTTTAGAAAGTTTTTCCTTGTATCAAATCAAAACCCGTTTTTCTGTAATTTCTATCCATTTCCCCCAATTTTATCCTCTAAGAGATAAACAGCATGTATTTGAAGACAGGTATCAAGTTCTTGCTAAGTGTAATCTTATTTGGCTCTGGATAGGCTACCAGATGCTTTGTTTAGAAGGAAAATACACAGGTGGTGAATTGCCTTGGGATTGGGGATGGGAAAAGCAGGCAAGCCCCTGGTACACAAAGACAGCATGATATTTAAAAAAAAAAAAAGTACATATATACAAAGTAGAAAGTTCTACTTTCCCTGGCATATGGATATTTGTCATAAATTTTTCTTAAGGTAAAGGTCCCTTACAGCTCTAAATCCTATGATCCTTTGTATTACAATGAAGGTTCAAAGCCTTTTATTGAAATACAAATGACCCAATTTTCTATTATTGGGGACCCTCTAGTTGGGCTATCACTGACCATCTCTCCCCCTCTTTTTACAGGAAAATGCCCAGGACTGTGGAGGCGCTGCAGAGAACTCTGCCTCAATAGCTCTATTCCTGTTGCCCCTGGGAACCTGGGAGCTGCTGCACTGACAGCTCACAACCTCAACTTTTTTTTTAAGGTATTAATAAAAATTTATTTTAAAATCATTTAGAAAAGCTTCAGCCATAGCTTTATTAATAAAAACACAACACAGTTATGACTTAAAACAATCAAAAATTTATTTTAGACATTTTTCATAGAATACATTTAATGTAAATCTTACTTTAGTGGAGTATGATTTCATTCATATGGGCACTCAGCATTGGGGCATATAATACATTCTTTCCAATTCTTAGCTATGCAAATCTTGTCTATGTCTTTTGATAAATCCTCCTCCATAGATGATCAACCCAACCCTTTTGGATGTCTTTCTGTTTCTTTCAAGTTTTTTTTTAATTTTTTTCCAAGTTTTTCTAAATAATAATGCAGCATTCAGTCTGTCAATCTCCCCTCTTACTATGACTGCCATGCTCCTTCCTATTCATACATTTCCTTGATCCTTCCACTTCTCAGTTGACTTGAACATCATTGGACGTTTGCTACAGACACTTTATGCCCAATATATATATTTTCCATTGCCTTTTAAGGCATTTGCAATTTTGAATCTTGTGAAGATTGTGGTATGCCATCTGTAGCCCTATAGAATCACCTAGAGAAGAGCAGTGTTCCCAGCATAGGCTTAATTTTAACTACAAGGGGATAGGCAAGGCTGGCTCTTCCCTGAGCAGATGTTGCAGAAAACCATGACTGATTTGAGATCCAGACCTTCCCATGTGGGACACTGCAGTCTCCCTTCTTCAACCTTGGGGAATTACTTTCTGTAGAGATTTGTTTGGCTGGGAAAAGAGGAGAACCATGCTCCAGACCCTTGTAATCCTAGAAGATTCTACCAAAAAAACTCTCCAGTAAGCTAGTACTATATGCCTCAAGGTTCTGAGTCATACTCTGGTAGCTCCCAACCACCCCTTCCTTAGCTATGCACAAATGGATCCTGATCAGACTGAAGATTTAAATTCCGTTAATCCCCAGATTCCTGGCCTAGTCAAGGGAAGAATTGACTACTTTCACTTAACAGGTTGTTCAGAAAGGAAAAACACAGGTTTACAGGTTCTGAGACGGGAATATAGAAAGGCACACTAGAAATACTACCAAAAAGACAGATACACTTCAAGGAAAGTAAAGATCATAGTGGAATACACCTCATTCCTCATGGGCCTGCTCAAGTTGATGGACATGGATATGGGAAGGTATATACTCGTGTACATAATGAAGGGGAAGTGAGGAAGACCTAAGAAAGGCAAAAATGTGAATTGCTTTGGGTAATGGCTACACCACCACAAATGATAAGAGTATAATAGTTGAAGAACTTCTAGGCACAACTTGTACTAGGTTCTGGGGGTACAAAGACAGTCCCTACCTTTGAGAAACAAATTATTGGGCAAGGGTGGTTAGGCAGGAAGAATGCCTGTGCATGGCCAATCAAATACAAAATTGACATAATTTCCAAGTGGTGGGCATGTGCTAACAACAGAGCATGGGGTCTAGAGAGGGCGCAGTGGGAGGGCAGAGCAGAGATAGGTAGGAACACAGAAAGGATAGGGTTGCCACAGGCACAGTGTCAGGGAACATAGCTGGAGACAGGAACTTCAGTTTAGGCAGCCTACAATTCACAATTAGAGAAAAGAAGGCAGTTGATTGTCAAACCCTTTTAAAAAGCCAACTGTGATGCTGATTTGAGCAGCAAGTGGGAGGGATGGAGGTAAAGGGGTCTTTGGTCCTAAACCAGTGTCTGGTATGGAAGGAGATGGGCAGCAGGATAGATGATGAGTCCTGGGTCCTGGCTGGTTTTATCAGGACACTAAGAGGTAGTGTGGTATAGTGGGGAAGAGTCCTGAACTCCAAGTAAGAAGACTTGAGTTCAAATCCAGCCTTAAATTAACACTAACACATCACAATCAAGTCTTTTTGTGTTGGAGATATTTGCACCATCTCTCCCATAAAACTGCTGTGGGGAATGCATTTTGTACTATATAAATGATAAGGTTTTAGAAATTGTCTTGAATAAAGATACCTTTTTATCGAATTGACCAACAGTTTCCATAAATCCTACCCAGGTAGCTAGATGGTGCAGTGGATAAGGTTGACAAGAACTAAGTTTGAATCCTTCCTCACGTCTTCAGACTAGTTGTGTGACTCTGGACAAGTCAGGTAACCTCTGCTTGCCTCCGTTTTCTCATCTGTAAAATGGGAATAATAATAATAGCATATACTGTCCAGGGTTGTTGGGAGGATCAAATGAGTAAAACATGTAAAGCACTTTGCACACCTTAAAGTGCTACATAAATGCTGGCTATTATTATTGCTGTTGTTGAGTAGCCATGGGTACAGACCTCAGTCCCCCAACACCAAAACTAAGTAAGAACCAGGGTGGATTCTTGGGGGCAGGCTCCTAGTAATTGTTCCTATAAACTAGGCCCATCCCAAAGATGTGCACGGCACAGACAGCTAGACAGGCAAATGAGGAAGATCCTGAAAGTGACTGGGTTTATTGTACATTTGTGAACAAGGTACAATTCCATAGTC
This sequence comes from Petaurus breviceps papuanus, assembly GCF_028583685.1. Taxonomy (NCBI): domain Eukaryota; kingdom Metazoa; phylum Chordata; class Mammalia; order Diprotodontia; family Petauridae; genus Petaurus; species Petaurus breviceps. Next base: position 6,898,754 of record NW_027185867.1, read on the forward strand.
CTACTCCTATTCTATGACACGGTCTCCTGTTAACATGCTAATTCCTCCCTGTCCTAGAAGTGAGGTGCCTCAAGCTCTAGGCCTAGTCCAGTCTATAGTTCCATCCCCACTTGCCTCATATAACTCAGGCTACACCATAATCCCTCCCTGGGCATTTTTTTTCACCACTTCAAGAGAGGTGTCCTAATTCTGCCTCTAGAGAAAGTAAATTGTTTGTAGTGTTTGCTTGTAGGGAGAAAACAACTCAGAGGTGTGACCACATTGGATCACACAGTAAGTAAATCAGTTGGTTCAAGAGAGGGTGAGAAAAGCCCCTGGATGTACAGAGGGCCAGAAGACTCAAAGTTGTTGGTACTCTCAATGGTCGAAGGAACAATCAAGACTGGTTCCTGAGATTAGGTCATCAGTTAGGCAATCAATAACAAGCTGTGGGAAGTCCAGCAAATGAATGTCTACGTCCGTAATTATGTGTGTATATGTATATGCACATGTAATACATTTATTTTTGCTGTTAAGTCCTGTTTCAGGCCTGTTGGACTCCTGTGATCCTGTTTGGAGTTTTCTTAGCAGAGATTGCTGGAGTGGTTTGTCATTTCCTTCTCCAGCTTATTTTACAGACGAGGAACAATATACATAAACTACCCCCACACACACATATGTACGTGTGTACACACACATTTGCATAGCGTAGTGGATAGAAAATTGACTTTGGAACCACACCCAAGTTCAAATACTACATCTGATGCATATTGGTGGTATGACCAAGGGAAAGTCACCTAAATTCCTAGTGTTGTGGTTTAAACCCAGGGACGCCAAAAACTGTTGCAGTGGGGGCTCTGCCCACCCAAAAACTGTTGGGCTTTCATGTGCTGTGGTGGAACTGTCTCAAAGAATTCAGTCAGACCACTTCTAATCCAAGTACGGACATTTATTGAAATTGACGCCTCTCATGAAGCCGGATAAGTTCCAAGAGGAACCAGCAAGTTTGGAGAAAGCAAGATGGATATTTATAGGGTAAAGATGCAATTACATAACAGAAATTTACATAGAATAGAGGAATATCATTAATATTAAAAAGGCAGGAGTTTGTTAAGGGCTTAGGTAATGGAGGAGGGGTCCCATCTAGTTCAGTGGTTACACATGGTCATGCTGCCCTCTAATTGGCTAGCTATTGTGGTCCTGTCTGGTTAAGACAGACGTATTGTGGTCCTGTCTTGGCCTAGATGGATGATGTGATTGCAACTGAATACAAGAATACACCTGCTTCTGTGGGAAGGGGTCTGGGGGAGTGACCAGGTAGAGGCAGTAGCTGGGTTCCCATTACATGGACACACCTGCCATTTCTGTGGGAACTAAGAGTTCAGGGACACACCTGTTGTTCCAGTGAGCAGTGAGGCATATATGAAGAAGTTAGGACATTGGCAGGGGAGCTAGGTAGGTACAGTGGGCCTGCTGTTCAGTGGGGCCAGGCCTATAATGAAGTTAGAATATTGGGGCTGGGGACAGCTTTATTAGGATTCCATCACTAGTACTACAGGCAACTCTTTAAGACTCCCAATTTGCAGTATCAAGTTATCATCCCCCAAAGTCACTGAACAAAAACCCAATTTCCCCCCAAGACTAATTCAACCTTGCAGGTGATAAAGGCGGGAAAGTAGAAAAAAAAAGGCAGGACATCAATATCAAGCAAGAAATTTTTCCCCCTTCTCCCTTTTTCTTCTAAATATATTGTTAAATAGGAAGACCCCCTTGGAGGGAAGAGAGAAATCACTGGGAGAAACTTAAGAAATGTAAAATCAAAACATCAATAAAAATTTATTTTTAAAATGCTAAAAAATACCAAGTAAAAAGTATCTTGTCTCTAGGAAGAAAAGAGGCCTTCTTTATCATTATCTTACTATTTCCTAGCCAAGATATTGCAAAGACCTTAATGGTTATGCATTGAAAGATTATTTTAAAATTCTTGCTATAATTCCTCCGAGCATAAAGTATCCTCATTCTAGTTTATAACCTACCAAATCAAAACCTAGTTCAAGGTTTGCCTCCCACAGAGTTCCTGCTAACTCTTCTCTTTTTCATCTGGAGAATCTGTTTTTATTTCCAAATCTTATCTTCCCACCCACCCAAGGTGTCAAAGGCAAATTTACAAAATGGAAAAGGTCAGGAAGCACTCACTACTCTCCCACTCACTTTCTCCTAGGCCCCAGTTCTGACTTTGCACAGCTTTTCCAGAACAACCAAAAGAGAATGCCACTCACTCAAGTCCTAGAATCTGAGAGTGCTGTCCCTCCCTTATGCCTTCAGGGGCCCACAAACTGCCACTAAAGTGACACCAGCTGGCAGTCTGTCTCAGGTAGAAGTTCCCTTCACTCTGATGTCAGCCTTAGCTTTGGGGGACTTACCCCTAAAGCAGGAATTCAGCCATCTGAATGTCACTTAGCTGGTGACAGAAACCAAACAAGCATGTATCATAAATGTTTCACAGTTGGAATATAGATGTTAAGTAATGCTGGTGTGTTAGCATGTTAGTATGAAGCAATTTATGAATTATCAGCTATTAATGTCAGGGGAGTTGGGTATGTATGTGCTGTTTACTAAATCTGTTCTTCCAATTACAAATGAGACCTGGGGGATGGGTGGATGGGAATCTTAAAGGCTTCACATATGGCACAAATGTGAGCTGTCTACTGAGAGAAGGAAAAGCTGAATTGAGAAAGATTTTAAAGAAAAGGACAGTCTTTTTCCGGAACAATTTAAAGGCAGTCCTGCCTAGAAGCCACTGGTACACACATTTTATTAGGCTTCATGAAGTCAAAATCCATCCCTACTTTCTATGATTTGCACAGTCGCCAAATTAACAATGGTTTTCTAAAGTGGACTGAGTCCAGAGCAGAAGTATAATGACTGAGATACAAATACCACTATGTCTATATCTGCAAAAAGAATTTATGGAGACTATACATGACTACAATGGTGTAAAAGGGGGAAAAACACCATAAAATCATCAAAAATGAATGTTACAAAATTATAAATATTAAAGTTGGCACCAAAGAAAAAGCATCTTTTTCTACAATCCAACCTGTCTCATACTAAAAGATTTCAACATACTACTTCAAATACTCTAACTTCTCAGTTCATCAATCTATTTAGTTCCCATGAGCTACTCCTCCACTCTGCCTTGGCTAACACAGAAAAGGTCACACCCTTGATCTTGCCATCATCCAAGAGTGTTCCACTCCCATGTTTCATTTCATAAAATTCTCCTATCTGATCATATGATTTTACTATTCCAAATTTCCCTCTGCCTTACAACCCTTATCCCTGTTCTTCATGCTCTCCAATCCTTCCACCCCTCCCATCACCCCTGTACTGGCTATGCACTTCTATCGCAACCAACCTCTTGGTTTATCCATTCAACTCTACAGCACCTTACACGAGTCCCTTGTCTTTCCTATCATGCCTCGTCAAACCCTAGTCTTGGGTTATTCTCATTATTTGCTGCTTTTACTCCTATTGTGTTGAAAGCAGTTGGAGAAAGTCCCAAAATTATTCTGACTGGGTCCCCTACAAACTCGTTAACATCATCTCAAGTTGGCCTTCAAGCAATCCTTTTATACATAATAGGGGATATACCTCCCCACTCACCACAGATCCTATTTCTAACCTTTTCTTTCTTCTCACACCTCTCTCCAGGGACCTTCTTTTGTAATCCTCTTGGTTGAGGACCTTACCTCATATTAACTGGGGTCATTTGCTAGTTTCCTCTTCTCCCCTCAAAAATCTTTATTTATTACTTCTTCTCTTACTCTGGTCTTAAATGAAGAGGCCTCACTCATTAAAGCAAATTCTTCAACATGCACTCTTGATCTTACACCCTCCTATCTTCTCCAGCAAATTGCCCCCACTATCTAATGGCTCCTTCCCCTGCTGCCTACAAACACAAATCCTTTCCTCCTTAAGAAACTCAGTTCTGCTATTCCCTGTCATCCTACTCTTCTTCCCCTTTGGCTAAACTGACAAAGCTGTCTACACCAGGTACTTCAACTTCTCCTTCCATTCTTATTAACCCTCTACTATCTGGCTTCTGATATTCAACTTCGTGGTAACTCAAAAGTTGCCAATGATCTCTAAATGCCAAATCTAGTGGCCTGTCTTAAAACTTTATTTTTTTTGACTTCTCTACAACCTTTGACACTATCAATCATATTCTTGATACTTTCCTCTCCAGGTTTTTGTAGCCCTTTTCTTTCTAGTTCTCTTCCTGCCTAACCCCTTTTCAAGTCTCCTTGGTTGGCTTTGTCCACATTAGCTCACTTAACCCAGGTGTCCCCCAAGGCTTTGTCCTGGCTCCTCTTTTCTGTTTTATCTTGGTGGCAATCCTATCAGCTTATATTCAATTGTCATCTCTATGCAGGCGAGCCTCAGATTATCTATTTTCCTAGCCCCACTGTCTAATTGTGAGTTAGTCTTTTGAACATTTGACCCTGTAGACATTTCAAACTCACATCCAAAAGAACTCCTTATTTTACTCTGCCTCCACCTCTTCCCAATTACCTTATTGCTGTTGAAGGCACTACCATTTTTCCAGCCACCAAGGCTTGCAATCTCAATGCCATCCTTGACTCACTTGCAGTCAGCACTCACATCTAGTCTGCAACCAAGTGCTGTCACTTTTATCTTCACATTTCATATACATCTCTCTACTCACAAATGAAATTACCTTGTGAAGGATCTCACTGAGTTCCATCTTCTACTCAAGTGCCAAAGCACTGGTCTAAGCATGTGATCCTGCCATTATTCAAACTCTAGGAACTCCTTATTACTTCCAAAATCAAGTATTTTGAAAAACCTTTTGGCTTCTTACCTTACTGTTCTTCATATACTATACTCTCAAATCCACGTGTCTCACCGGCTGATGGCCGTGCCTGGAATGTACTCCCTCATCTCAGACTCCTGGCTTTCTGTAAGACTCAGCTCAAATGCCATGTCTACAGAACGTCTCTCTCCAGTCACCTACACTTGGTTTCTGCGCACAAACGTTTGGCATGCAGTCTCTCGTTAGAATGTGAGCTCCATGAGAACAGGGACCAAGTGTTGGCCTTTCTTTGTATCCTCAGAACTTAGCACAAAGCCTGGCACATAACGAGAGCTTGCTGCCCTCCCCTGCTCCTCTGAAGAACTTGGAGATCCAAGAACATGGAACATGAAAATGTCAGAATTTTTTTTAATATAATATTGATTTGGCTTTGCTGCATTTTCTCTTCTTCCTCCTCTTATAAGGGATGGTTCTCCAAGGCGGATGAGGGAGAGATACAGGGCAGGTTTTAGGTGATATAAAAGCAAAAGATCTCAATAAAATATTTCTAAACAATCTATGGAGATACCAAGTCTTCTTCCTTCCCTCCCCCACTCCCATTTTAAAAAACTTTCACCTTAGAATTTTTGCCTATCAGGGAAGGTGAACTACCTAAGAAAAAAATATTTTAAAAATAACTATTTAACATTTTCACCAGACAAACCTAGTACGTGACAAAGATAAAGCAATTACGCAGTCTATTTCGGTGGACAGTGCATCACAGAACTCGTTACCTTCTCCTCACCAACCTTGAGTTGGTTCCTCTTCCAAGTCTGACATAGCTGAGGGCACTATCTCCTCTAGGGTAGGATTTAAACCATTCTATACAGTCTCATTGTAGGTGACTTGCTCACATGCTCCATGTAGTCTGCAGCCTACCTTTCCAGTCTTATTTCATGTTATCACCCTTTATACATCACCAAACTAGGTGATTTGTTCCCCAACTCGACCTCTCTTCTCCCACTTCCATGCATCTACACAAGCCTTACCACATCATCTCAATTTTGCAGGATCCTTCATCTTCCTTTAAGGTCCTCCTTGCATTTCATTTTTCCCATGAAGTCTTACCTGATCCTTCCAGTTGTTTGCATTCTGAACTTCCTCAAATTTTCCTTGAGTACGTGGTTTTGTCTTTTGTCTTCATCTGCATGTGTTAAACTGCCCAGTAGAATATAAGTTTCTTGAAAGCAGGGTCTGTTTCTTTTTGGTCCTTGAGTCTAATATGGTGGCTTGAAAATAGTAGGCACTTAAAAAATGTTTGTTCAATGTTTAGAGATAATTAGCAGTGCAGTGCATAGAGTGCTGGGCCTGGAGTCAGGAAGACCTGGGTTCAAATCCAGCTTTAGACAGCTAACTATGTGATCCTGGGCAAGTCACTTAAATGTTTGCATCAGTTTTCTCAACTGTAAAATGAGAATAATAAAAGCACTAACCTTATCAGGTCAAGTCAGATAATATTTGTAAAAGTCCTTAGCACAGTGACTAGCTATATAAATGCTTATTTCCTTCCCTTCCTTTGCTGAATCAGAGGTTGTACTCTCCCTAATGAAGGCCTTGCTTTCCTTCTAATATTTCCAGTTAACAAAGAGATAAGTAGAGTGAGTAGCACATATGCATTCATATTCCAATGCTTTCAGAATAAAGACAGTATTCAAGAGAGGAAGATCTGTGAAAATTTGAATTCTGCAATGTGTCAGAATATGGAAATCACAAAAAGACAAGTGAGGAAAAAGGTACAGAACACACATGATTGAGTCAATTTCCATTTTATTCTTTTATTAGCAGAAATTAAGAATACAGCAAGTTGAGAGATCCCATGGTGAATGGAAATATCACAGATGCCGTTCTGGAACCCCAACCCTCCATGATCCCCAAGAATGTGCTTTGTGGCTTCAGTAATTTGGGGGGCAGGGGGGAGGACATACTGAACAAGGCCACTATTTAATGGGGAAAAGAAATACGCTATAGAGGTCCTAACCTATGACCAAAAGAAAATTAAATAAAAATTCACACAGAGCAAGGAAGCCTGATTGCTGAGAGTAAGGCATTCAGGTGCCAACCTGGTGAGAGTTCTCAGCTAGCACAGTGGAACAAAATGCACAGGGAGGCTCTTGGTAATATACAAACAAACACACACAGACATACACACACACACACACACACACACACACACACACACACACACATACACACCCTAAAGAGGGAGAGCTTCCACTGGATTGAGGATAGGTAGAGTTTTAATTTTTTTTCCCCAGGGGTTTGTGCTCTATCAGACCAGGCTCACCTCCCTCCTTTAAGGTGCACAGGGTGACTGGCACCAGTGATTATGTGATACAGTGACCTATTATACTGTAACCCAAAGTGCATTACAGAAGAATTAATTGGGCTTCTGTTATTAACTGTTGCTTCTGTGGAACTGAATAAGCTTCCTCCCAGGTGGCTCTTGTCCTGATGGACCCCATATTTCCTCAGAGGGATTAATACTGCTCTTCATCTCCTCAGGATATATGCCATTCACCTGAGCTTTCTATGCTCAGTCCTGGTGGTGCCCAGGGCAATGACCTCACTCAGAATCAAATACTTTTAGTCTTCTCCAAGGCCCTACCATGGATCCACTCTCCTTTGTCTCTAGTTTCTGCTCACTTTATATAAGGCATCTTCAGAGATCCAGGAGTCAGAAGGGGAGAGGAGAGCAAAATTACACAGGAAAAAAAACCTTTCTATACCAAATGAGTCTTTCCTGTTTCACTGAACATTAATACAGAAAGCTAGCTGCTATGGTTGGTGCCTCATTATTTGGTTCCAATACCCATGATCCCAAAGTTACAAGTAAGTTAAATTAAATAAGCTACTTCAGAATTTACTCGAAACTGAAGCCATAGTTTCGTAGAACTTCACCCACTCTCCTTGACACTACCCATGCCAGAACAGGAGTCATAAATAATTTTTTTTCTATTTCAAATTGCTTTTTTTAGGACATTATAGATAGAGGTATAACAAGTGTTGCAGACAGTGGAACAGGTTGTTCCCCAGAGAAGGGAAAGTGGGTATTAAACTTGGATTTAAGATGGTATGGCTGATTTTCCTCTTCAAGAAAAAAGCTCAGGAAAGAAGTATGCCAAAGGTTAAAAAACCATCTTTATAAATTGAAGGGTATTCACAATTTATGTAAATGAGTTTGAGGCACCAGGGTAAAACGAATCCTGGTTTTAATGACTGGCTTTATTCTATCAACCAAGACACCAATGAGAAGTACTCATTCTCTCAGTGGGAAGAAAGGTAGAATTAGAGCAGTGATTTCAACACAGAAGGGTTTTTTAAGTGTCACAGAGCTCCTAGAGAAAGGATATAGGAAACTGATGCAGCTCACCATTCAAAGATAAACAATACCACAAAAATCAGATAGGCTGCCAGGAAAGTACTCACATTGCCAGTGCTAAACCCAAAGCTTTTCTTTCCCATCATCTCCAACAGCCTCTGCATATACTGTCTGAGTGCAGACCAAAACACCTCTTCTCAAAAAGGTGATTCTAGTTCCTAGAAATGTCACTAACAGCATCTGCTAAGACAAGAACATAAGATCCCACAAAAGCATCCAGACTTGGTGCAGATGGCTACTTTTGGACGTTTCCATACTACCTTGACTTTGTCCATTTACATGTTGCTCTCACTAAAAGACACATACAGTAACCCTCTAGTTCACCGCCTCAAGAATCCCAGGTAGAAGAGTAGTCACTAGACAGCGTGGCTGAGCCTGCCATAGCTTCTGTCCCAATACAGCCCAAAGTATTCAAGCCTTTGGGGAGGTACCTTGATACCACCAATGTATTACTATAATAGGGGTCTCACCTACGGCCTCCTTTGTGCAAAATTGAAACAGTGTGTGGTACTTGCATGTTTCATTCTTTACAAAAATTTCCCTACCCCACCCCATTTTAAACATTTATATAAATTCTTTTTTAAACAGAAAGTTAGAAATCTTATTTACATTAATTTCTTTGTTTTCCCAAAAGAGCATCTAAAATCACACCCCTGCCCCTTAGCAAGATATAAATGGTTACCCCAAATTGTGGTTGATTTATTTAAAAAAGAGAAGGGAGAAGAGAAGAGAAGAGAAGAGAAGAGAAGAGAAGAGAAGAGAAGA
>NW_027185867.1:6907762-7021832 GCF_028583685.1 Petaurus breviceps papuanus
AGAGAAGAGAAGAGAAGAGAAGAGAAGAGAAGAGAAGAGAAGAGAAGCAGTAGAGAAGAGAAGCAGTAGAGAAGAGAAGCAGTAGAGAAGAGAAGCAGTAGAAAAGGAAAAGAGAAGAACAGCCAACTAAGATGCCCCCATCTTCTACAAATAAATATGGCATTGAACAGAAGCCAGTTTGCCAAGGGTCCTCCATGGCCCTCAATCTGTAGATTCCTAAGAATAATTTAAGTTTGAGTGTATATCTCCTTTTCTCCAAATTGATGCACTCCATCCTTTGAGGTATGATTTATTTTTGTTTTTCTCTTCTCTATCGTGTACCATGTCCAGCCCCTGGGAAGCCTCGATGCCCAGATGGGTTTCAAAGTTGTGGGGCTCTTTCTGGTGTTTTGCATCAATGGCCAGTCAATAATGGACCACAGCTGTTGCTGGCCCTGGTTCTGGATTATGGTCCGGGAACACTGGCAGGTTTTTACAGTGCGTCCTCCTCGCTGCAGCCCCCACCAATCATGAAACGGAACTCCTGGAGGTTTGAGACACCATGGAAGTGCACAAAAGCCCCAGCAACTACAAAGATGTGAAACAGCTGATGGGAGTGAAACTGAAGACAAAAAGAGGAAAAAACAAAACAAAACCCCATGAATATTGATTAAGAGTTTAGTGAAAGGAACTTAAAACCCTGACTTCTGGTTCTACAATAAGCTGAAGTAATCAGAGCTCCTGCTGCCCTTTCTGCATACGCCTTGACACAGCCAAGGCATAAGTCTACAAGTTGTAGGTCCAAGAATCACAAATACACTTCACACTAGAGTATTTGTCAGAGAGAACTCATGGCCACATATCATCTGGCACATCCTCCTTCCAGCACAAGTAAAGGAAACAATGACTCAAGATGTATGCAGCATACACTGCATAATGGAGGCAGCACCAGCCTTAGAGTTAGTGAGACCTGGGTTCACATCTTTCCTCTGACATTCATTAGTGTGACTCTGGGTTAGTCAACCTCTATGTGCCTCAGACCAATCCCCAGTATTTATCTATTAATGCACAGATAGGCTGTGTAGTCTGTTGGTGAAGGGATTTTTTCACTATGAAAAAATCACAGATCTTCTTATATTCACATATCACAGTGGTAATGATATTTCTGTGCAAGTGACTCATTCATGACTAATAAAAAAAAGCAATACGTATGGGGCCATCATAGCATTCAGAGGCTCTTTATGGTCAGTGATTCCTATATGGGCAAACCACTGTTGAGATTACACAATGACCACCGACCTTAAGGGATGCTACAAAAGAAACTCCTACATACTGTGGGAGATCAGAAAATGTAACTTATAAGATGCCTTCCAAGTTTAGACATACATACTATGGGAACACCTTTGCACCAAGGGCAAAAACTACAAAACCATGAATTAAGAAGAAATCTTAATTCAACTATCTAAGGCTCAAAATGTAGTATTACCTTCATTTTATGGACTGATAAACTGGGCTTCAAGGAGATTTAGGATCATAAAGTAATAAGCAAGAAATGCTATTGAAAGTCTCATATTCATTACTGATACTTCAATTCTCAAGCACTTAAGAATTAGAACTCTTCTTCAGTTATAACATTTATGTCCTTCATACCTTTAACCCGCTGTATCTTTACTGTATTCTAACCCAGACTGCTCCTCCCCATTTTATAGCTAAGGAAATAGAGGTCCATACAGGCAGTCAAGTGCATTGGCCAAGGGGACAGCCAGCTAGAGGAGGAACGGGCATTTGATCCAGGGCTCCAGATTACAAGTTCAGTATTGTTTTCTATTATGCTGCCTCCTTAATAATCTAAAAATTCAAAATGGTTAAGCAAGCATATACCCAGTCATTCTTTATCTACTACTATCAAAATAAATGGTTTCCATAGACTTACCCAGATGTCACACTTTCCAGGGAAGAAGCGCTCTGGGATCCGAGCAGCATAGAGTGCAGCTCCAGTGATGTACAGGCAGGCCATGAGCAGCAGCCAACCTATCTGTCCAATGGTGGCAGCTTTCAGGAAACCCTCCGAAAAGATATAGTGCAGTGTAGGAATGATTCCACTTAAGCCCAAGCCCAGAAACACTCCTAGGAGTCAAATGGGGGGGGGGGGGGGGGGAAGAAAAAAACAAAAAAGAGAAAAGAAAAAAAAAGGGGGGGGGGGGAGGGGGAGAGAATCAACACAAACAAGGAGAAGATGAAGAACATATTGGGTTAGCACTGAAATAGAAACTTTTGTAAATGGGAGATCCCAAGTACGCAGAGTACAATATTAGTGTCCCTATAGAAAGGGACAAAAGGGTTTGTGAAACTCTACTTTAAGGCAGTACAATTGTGTTAGAACATAAAATAAAAGCACACTGTGCTCCCTCCTTCTGAGTGATACTTCACTGGATTAACTGTTAGTCTTCAAAGGGTTTGGAGTTACATTGCTACAGAAGTTCTTTTGTAAAAGATAGGAATTACAACAGACAGTAATAGAAGAATGACTACTTTGACATGCACAAATCCTGCACTTTTGGGAGCCAGAAGTCCTAGGATACCTAAAGAGATTCGGTACAGATTCATCCAAGATGTTAAGTCATAGGTACAAGAGACATCTGGGAGCGGCGGGGGGCTTGCTTCCTGTGTGGGGTGTGCCTGAGCCTCAGCCCTGCTATCTTGGATGAGCCTCTAAACAAGTTTAGCTCAGTCCAGAGCATCTGATAACCAAGTATTTGCTTACCCAGAAGTGCTGCAAGAATATGCCTTGCTGCCATCTACAATGACATCCTAGAGCTGTCATTTGCAGAGCTGAAAATTCTCTTCCTCACTGTCTTCTCTTGAACTCTCTACATAATCTGTATCTTCATTTGCCCTCCTATTAGAGATTTAATCTTCACTCACTCTCCTTTATCTTAGATCTCTTCATCTCAAACCCCTTCCATTGTCTGGTGCTCATGTAGACCCAGCTCTCTGGAAGAGAGACTCTTTAGCTGGAGTTTGCCCCAGAGATCATTATGCCCTTCTCCTTTGATTTCCATTTTCCCAGTCTCCTTCCTGCTGCCTACAAACATGCCCAGGTCTCACTGCCTGAAATGATCTTCACTTGACTGTCCTATCTCCTCCAGTGATCATTCTATATATGTCCTTCCTTCAGATGTCAAGCATCTAGAGCTATCTAATCTCACTGCAACAACTCACCCATTTCTCATCTCCTTAAAATCAGGTTTCTGATCCCATAGCTTTATCTGCAATCTGAGCAACCTGCTATCTGCAAATTGAGCAATAATCTCAATCCCAATCTGACTGCCTTTTCTCAGCCCTCATCCTTCTTGCCCTCTCCAAAGATTAAGACACTGAAATTTAAAATTTATAAATACTTCCACACTCTTTCCTCCCTCTGGGTCTCTGTGACACTGTTGCCTCTCAGTTTTCCTCCTGTCTGACTAACGGGTGCCTACCTCTCTCCTGAGTGCCAGACTGGCATCTCCAGCTGCCTGTTGGTTAACTCCACCTGGACGTCCCACATGCATCTCAAAGTCTATGCCCAAAAAAAGACCTCTATTGCTCTAAATCTCTCTCCTTCTAAATTCCCTATTTCTGCTGAGGGCACCACCATTTTCCCAGTCATCCTCATTTATAACCCTATGTGGCATCTTCAATTCTTTCCCTCCAAATTCAATCAGGGACCAAACCTCATTGATTCTACCTCCACAGCAACTCTCACAACTGTGTTTCTCTACACTCACAACATAATTCACCTCAATTCAGACCCTCATCACCTCTTGCCTGGATTACTATTGCCTCCTAACTAGTCTCCTCACCCCCAAGCCTCTCCTCTCACCAATTAATTCCCCACAGAGTGGCTAAATTGATTTGTAATCAGTCAATAATGATTTATTATGCACCTATTATGTTCCAGGAATTGTACTAGGTACGAGAGATACAAAAATAAGAATGGAAACAGTCCTTGCCCTCCAGGAGCTTACATTCCATCATGGGAAAACAACATGCACACATGACCTCCTGAGTTATGACATTTATGTCCTTCACATTTTAACCCTTTGTAAATTCAAACTACATACAAAGTAAATACAAGGTAATTTTGTGGCAAAAGCTCCAGTAGCTTGGGAGATAAGAAAAGGCTTCATACAGGAGGCATCTGAGCTGAACCTTGGAAGAAACTAGGAATTCTAAGGAGAAAAGGAGGGAGCGCATTCCATGCATGAAGGGAAGTAGGTGGCACTGTGGATAGAATGCTGAGCATGGAGTCAGGAAAACCTGAGTTCAGCCTCAGATACTTCTTAGCTGTGTAACCCTGGACAAGTCACTTAATCTCCATCTGCCTCAGTTTCCTCTACTGTAAAATGGAGCTAATAGCACTACCTCACAGAGTTGCTCTAAGGAGTAAATGAGATAATAATCATAAGCTGTTTAGCACAGTGTCTGGCTAAATAGCTATGAAGGAGTAACTTGCCTTCCAGAAAATGAAATGTCACGTGTGAGGAACAGTAAGAAAACCAATGTGGCTGGACTACAGTGTGTATGAAAAAGAGAAGAGGTCTGACTACACCCCTCCCCTGCACAGATACTTTGGTGGTTCCCTACTGCCCTTATTGACTCTAGAGTTAACAAATTCTTCAGTCTGACACTTTAGGCCTTTAACAATCTGTCTCCAAACTGCTTTTTTTTAACCTCATTTCACATTCCTCCCTGTGGCATGCTATAACTTTTAGACAAACTGTCCTAGGGTTCCTCACCTTGACACATAATATTCTGTACCTCTGTACTGTCCCAGACTGCTATCTCCCCCACCCCCAACAATTCATCATCTCCACCTCTCAGTTACCTTTAAGGCTCAGCTTGAGTGTCACGTCCTCTACAATATCTTCCATGATGTCCCAAATGTCTTCTCCTTTTTCAAATTATCTTTTATCAACAACTGGGTTACGTCCTGGCTAGAACATAAACTCCTTAAGAGTAGATGCTGGGCTTTTTCCTGTGTCCCTAGTACCTTGCACAAAGAAGGCACCTAATATATGTTTGCTTAATTGAATTATCCATTTGAGGCAACATCTTATCCTGAAAAGGGAACTAATACCCATGAGGTAACTTGGGGAATTAAGGAAAAAAAAAAACATTAAAATATAAATGCTTTTTAAAGTAAATCAAACTCTTTGCCTAAAGAAAATACTTGGAATCCTAATATGGCAAGAACTTGTGCTTACAATAAATGCAAAGAGGGGAAAAAAAAGAAGCCCTAAGTTTCCTAGAATCTAAGCTGTATGGGATCCCAGACTAAAAGTACTTAGGAATCAAAGTTTGTCGGTGTCACTAAGACATAGTCTTTCAGCCTGCAGGAATAGTCATGGAATGAGAGGGACTTTGAAAACTTGTGTAACGACTATAGGGAAACTAAGTTCTACATAACACATGAATACCAAATTTTAGTGCCTATCCTTTTGTTTTGAGATATACAACTATTATATCTCCCTAGAAAAAGTAGACTGCTCTACAGGCTATACACACTGAACTCTACAGAATTAGAGGCATGAAGTATTATAAAACTAGATGAAATCATAAAGATCTTTTAGTTCAACCAGTGTTGAACTGAAATGTATATAACCCTCAATTTTTTGCCCAAAATCACACATCTATATCCTGGACATCAAAGACATAATTGAGCCTCGAAAAGATTTGTACCTTTCTATGGGAAGGGGCATCTAAACAAGAAGGGAAAAATGGCATTATTTATGCCACTATCCACAACCTCAGTAATCCTAACAAAAAAATATTAACTAACCTCTATATTACCTGCAAGCAAAACAACCAATACCTTGCCTTTTCTTTTGTTTCCAGATGTTAAAAAAGACTCCTGATATTCTTGATCCTTTTTAAATCAAAGGCTCAATAGTGAGAATCTTATGTTCATACAAATAGTCAGCTACCCTTGGCAATGATGCTGTCCTCTAATGTGTCCCTGATTGAACACACACACACACACCCCTCTCTGCCCCTAGCTTTGGAGACGAGCATTAAGCACTGTCCATTTCTTTTCTTGAAATACCTTTGACAAGAGAAGAGTGAGACATCCAATTTCTTTCCACAACCAACTTACTTGCTTATACCTAAAGAACTGTGTTTTCCTCCCAACTTTTCATAGAAGAATAAAAAAAAAAATTCATAGCTAGAATGCACCTTCCCCACCCTTGATCCTTCCTTTTAATACTTTCTGGTTCACTTCTAGAACAACACCTAAAAGAAAAGAATACAAAGGGCTTCCTATATCATCTTCAGATTGAAGAGACATGACCCAAAATTCATCATTTTTATTTCTGCAGTAGAAGTAATGAAAAGAAGCTGCATGTAATGATCAGACAAGCAGAACGGTTATGTAGAGTCACCAAAGAGACTGCTAAATTTTCCCAGCAATTAATTCAGCCAAAAGCTCCCCTGAAGAGAATTAAAGGCCTCCTTTATTTTACAAAGTTTAAAGAGCTTGCCATTCAGAACACTATATAGTCACAACCATAAATCAGTCTCTTAAATACTACACCAGAAAAACATAGGTTCATTTACACAGTACCCCTTCTCCTCAATTGAAAGTTCTCCAACTCCTGAAATAACACTCTTACCTGCTCTGACCCCCCGATACTGAGGGGTGGCAAACATATCCCACTGGGAGACAATGATGGCTGCAATCCCCAGCACACAGATGACAATCAAGTAGATGAAGCAGGGCTGTGGATTACAGTAGAAGGAGTAATAAAGCCAAGGAACAAAACTTCCCATGATCAGGAGGGCAATGCCAGAGTAATCCAGTCTAGAACAGGACAAATATTCAGTTTAATACTCCCCCCAAAAAATTAATCCTAGAGCCCTAATTAGTCTCATTTGCTCTGAATTATCAGCAATAACTAAGGAGAAACTTTTGCTTCCTTAAAATAAGCAATATTGAGACTGCTAAATATGTTCTCCTAGGCCAAATCAGATTGGTATTCCTACATAATTAATGGATCTCTTTAGCAATCTGGTAAAACTACATATCCTTCTCAGAATGTTTTAAATATACAAAATAAAATACACAGGATTACAAAGATTATACTGAAATACAGATATCAAAAACTTTTTAAAGAACCAGTTTATGAACCCAAGGTTAAGCACCCCTCCCTTGGAGCCTTTCCAGATACCTACTTGGAGAAGATCCGGGAGACTGATTCTGAGTGGCAGTAAACAGTGTGGAAAAGCCATGAGAAAGAAAGGCAGAGAATGGCTCCCAGGAAGAATAACCCAAAGACCACTTTCTCTTGTAATGGAGCCACAAAGGAGATGTTTGGACGAAACATGTAGAAGATCCCCAGGCACAGGAAGAAAACACAACCTAAGGAAGAGAAATAAAAGGGGAAGATAGAAGAATGAAAGGTCAGATCTTCAAAAAGAAAAAAAAAAGGCACCATAACAAAAATACATCCACTAACTCACAGGTAGAGTCACAAAATGGTCCAACTATTTTGGAAATTATTAGGGAATTTTACAAGTAGAGTAAAAAAAAATACTTTATTACACAGCAACAAAACTCCAATTACATACAATCAGTGTTCATTGATTGGAACTACTTTGTTAAAGCATATGGCACAAAACATTCTCTGGGAAGTATACTTTGTGGTTTATGTATGTTTGCTTTGTTAAAACAAAATTTTTCTCCACAAAAAGGCTCAATCAAACATATGATGTCAGAATAGGCCTTAGAGCAGTAGAAGCCTTTTAGAGATCATCCAATTCATTCATTTTGCAGATAAGGAAACATGAGATTCTTAAAGAAGGGAAGTAATCTACCAAGGTAAATTACACATAGGGAATAAACAGCAGAACCAACATCCAAGCACAGGTCTTCTGCCTCCAAATGCAGGGTTCTTTCCATTGTACCATCCTGATATAACCTACTTAGTCATAGTATCTACTTGATCCAGATAACATGTTCTATATAATTAAGTTCAAGACAGAAATGCAAAATACCAAATATTTAATAATGCAAAAGGCAGTGAAATATGTTCTTTAGTTGTATCTGATATTTAGTTTTCCTCTCTCATCTATCTACACTGTTGCTCTCACTGAAGTCACTATGATGCCAATCTCTAACTGCCTCTACCCTCTTCTAATCTACTATGGAATTAGAACTAATAACAAGAACAGATAACTAATTTTTAAAAATATTTAACATTAGGGGCGGCCAGGTAGCACAGCGAGTAACAGCACCGGCCCCAGAGTCGGGATGACCTGGAATCGAATCTGGGCTCAGATACTTAGCACCCACCCAGAAACACCTGGCCGTGTAACCTTGAGCAAGTTACTTAACCCCAGTTGCTTTAAAAAAAAAATTTTTAATATTTGTGGGGCTTTTTATTTTAAATTTCAAATTCTCTCCCTCCTTCCCCTCTCCCACCTCACTGAGAAGGCAAGCAGTTTGATACAGGTTTCAGATAACTGAATTTTTAAAAATGAAACTGTGAGAGCTTAAGGACCCTCTCATACAACCATAGATTTAGAGCTGAAAAGGACCTCAGAGGCTTATCTAATCAAACCTAATTTCACACAAGGAAACAAACGCCCAGAGACAAATGTACCTAGGTCACATTTGTTTTAATTTAAAGAATTGGGATTCAAAACCAGGTCTTCTGACTTCCAAATCCAGAACTTTTTCTACTGCATCATAAGTCATCAGAGTTTAAAATAAGAGAAGTAGTTCGTTTCTTCTGTAGTATTCAAAATGTTTAAGAGAGAGCAATATTAAGAACAAATATATCTGTGAAAATTTTCCCCATCTGTTTCTCTTTTCAGATTCCTTTCCTGACTGAATGATGTAGATATTAGAGTAGGAAAGGGATGCTAATTGAGGATTTCTTTCATTTCCCTGTCAACAGGGAAACTGTTATATAACTATATGTTTCCTATTCTTTTTGAATACTACTTCCCAAAATGGCTCAGGATCATAGATTTGGCAATAGAAGGGATCTTAAACACTATCTAGTACAATTCCCCTAATTTTGCAGATGAGGAAAAAACTGGGATCCTGATTTCACTTGCCTAAGAACACAATCAGTAGGAATCAGAAAACCCACATCCTCTGACTCCAAATCCAGCACGCATTCCACCATGCTGTACTGGGACTGGTAACATAAGAAACCAGCAAAGATCTCTCTTTCAGGTTTCCAAATAGCCTAAGATATTATTTTAACTTCCTGAGACTCAACTTTTTTAAATAGTTAAAATAGGGGTGGCTAGGTGGCACAGTGAATAGAGCAACAGCCCTGGAGTCAGAAGGACCCGAGTTCAAATCCAGCCTCAAACACTTAACACTCACTAGCTGTGTGACCGTGGGCAAGTTAACCAACTGCCCTGCCTTCCCCCCTCCAAAAAGCAAAAAAAAAAAAAAAAAAAAAGTTAAAATAATCCAGAGATGAAGACACATCCCTAACATTCAGGTATAAGCTAGATACCACCCTTCCTTAATCTGTGTTAGTATATACCTTGAGAAATTACATACTTACTGGAAAACAAGATAAGAGGTGCCATTAGAAAAAACAACAATTTTCTTCTTCTTAAGTTAAATACATGGAAAAAACACATTTTAATGATAATAACAGGCATTCACATAGTGCTTTAAAGTTTATAAACATCTGTTTTCCTTATAACCTGAGGGGGTAGATATGGAAAGAATTATCTTCATACAGACATAAGAAGACAAAGTCTTGAGCCCTCAGAAGGCTGGCTTGCATTTGGTTCCACAATCAGTAACTAGAGTAGTTTAGACTAACTGAAGTCTTCTGACTTCAAGTCCAAACAATGATAATATGTCAACAAAGAGGAAACATCTCCGTGTCACATTAGCCTTATCGGAGACTGTCACCACATCCTGATGTAACGTAAAGAAGACCCGAGTTCAACGGACAGATCTGCCCCATATGACTCTTTGCAAGTCACTTCACTCCCGTATTTCAGCTTCCCAAGCTACAAAATGAAAATGACACTACTGCATTATCTGCCTCATGGGACTGTTCTGAAAAAAAGCCGAAAGAAATATATAAATCTGAGCAATTAATAAATGATTATAGCAGAAAATATTACTAAATATTACTCAAATATGTATGTGAGGAAACAAAATGTGCATCCAGTTATGTTTAGGCAGGAAAAGGAAAAAGAAAATAGTAGGTCAAGAGGGAACAGATTTGCTGAACAAACATGCTAGGACAGAGCAGATTCTGAGTCATAAAAGAATCTTGTTAAGACAGGTTTTCTCTCCATTTTCCCTGAAGAATTCCTAGATACACTTTTCTAGAAGGCACAGCCACATCAGCTCATTTATCCTCCCTAGCAAAAGAAGGTTTGGGGAACAGCTGACCATTCTCTCAGAAACTACCTGTCTTCAATATTTCCTAAAAAGCTTTACCTAATTAGGTTTACATTCAGGGTTCAGGATACAAGGGTTATAGGGAAACTTGAAGTCCTAGCATTATAAAAAAAAAATTACTTCTATTTGGTTCATGCCTGAAATCACTTTGCCTTTCATTCCTCAATATGAAATAAAACCAATCCACCATAAGCATTTAGTAATCACCTACCATTCTAGTAGATGGAAATACAAAGATAAAAATGACAAACTAAACTCTACCAAAAGATAGTATGTCAAGTAACCAATAAGTACTAAAGACTAAGATCATTTCCTGCTTTGAGACCAAGGTATACTTAGCAGGTATAAGGTTTTTTTATACCAGAGTAGGTTAATGGCCCAGGGCAGAAAAAAGATAGAGAAAGTCCCAGGACAAGTCTCTTTCAGTTTTTGCTGGGCACTGTTTAACTCCAAATGAAACTGAATAAATAGAAACTATGGGAATCCTAATGGGAATACTACCCTTGGGTGTTATAATCTAATCCAATAGTACCCACAAAGCAGCGGGATGGGAAAATGGGAGTTATTATAAGAACTATCTCATTAAATGACATAATAACAAGCAAAGAAACTCTCTGCAGACTGATTATTTTATAAAGTACTAATACGCTTAATATATGCAGGTGCTATAATTAATAAAATACAAATTTATAAACTTGTTACTGAATTCAGAGTAGCTTTTTGGCCATGTTATTTTTTTTTAAAGGCTGGAAAATGACAATCATTTCTTTATTCTACTCCACCTGAATTCATAACCATTTAAAGGCACACAGATAAAGAGCAGTAGTACATCATACAAAACAAGTGCTTAAGTATTTTTTCTTTTTTAAATTCTTTTAAATTAAATTTTGTTTATTTTTAGTTTACATCATTCATTTCCACAAGATTTTGAGTTACAATTTTTCTCCCCATCTTTCCCCAAAACAGCGATCCCACTGAGTACTTCCTCCCCCAATCTGTTCTCTCCTATGTCCTCCCCCATCCCCCCTCTGACTTTTCAGTAGGGCAAGATGGATCTCTATACCCCACTGCCTGTATATCTTATTTCCCAATTGCATGTTTAATATATATATATATATATATATATATATATATATATTTAAAACATTTGATTTTAAAACTTTGGATTCCAGATTCTTTCTCTTCCTCCCTTATCACCCACCCTTACTGGGATGACAAGCAATTCAATATAGGTTGTACATGTGTAGCTATGCAATACATTTCCATAGTGGCTATATTGTAAAAGATTGACTATATTTCCCTCCATCCTATCCCACCCCCCACTTGTTCTCTTCTCTACTTTGACCTTGTCCCTTTTCAAAAGTATGTGCTTCCAACTTCCCTCCCCCCAACCTGCCCTCCCCTCCATCATCCCTTTCCCCCCTACTCTCCTATAGGGTAAGATACCCTATTTAGTGTATATGTCATTCCCTCCCTAAGCCAAATTCAATGAGAATAAGGTTGACTCATTCCCTTTTGCCTTCCTGTTCTTCCCTTCCATTGTACCAATTTTCCCTTGACTCTTCTATATGGGATAATTTACCCCCTTCTGTCTCTCCCCTTCTCCTCTCATTATATTCCTCTCTTACCTCTCAATTTCATCTTTTAAGTACCATCCCCTTTTAGAGTCATTTTTTTATAGGTCTTTGAGGTGGTTACAGGGGGAGGGCAGGGAGTCTTCCTGCTTCTATGCTGCCATCTTGGCTCCTCCGTTATTTTCTTTTTAAATTAAATTTTACTGATCTTTTTTTTAAACAAGGCCAAAATTTCTTTTTCCTTCTTCTATCTATGCAATGCTGATTCAAAGCACTTATAAAAACTGCTTTTATTATGACAGCCTTTGAATTTTATTCTTAGAAGAGCTTTTAATGAATTAATCACTGAAGAGCTTTTTAGAATTTAATTGTTTTTATTTTCAATTCCAAAGTCTCTACATCCCTCTACCCTCTACCCGCACTATTGACAAAACAAGAAATACAATACCCATTATATAAATGAAGTCATGCAAAACATATTTCCACGGGGCAGCTAGGTGGCGAAGTGAATAAAATGCTGGCTCTGGAGTCAGGAGGACCAGAGTTCAGTTCCGGCCTCAGACACTTACCACCCACACAAAATAACTAGCCATGTAACCTTGGGCAAGTTACTTAACCCCAACTGCCCTTCAAAAAGAAAAAAAAAGAAAGAAAAGAAAACATATTTCCACATAAGCCTTGTTGCCAAAAAAGAAAAGGTAAGAAAAACAAAGAGTTCATCAGTTCTTTCTCTGGAGGTAGATAGCATTTTTCATTTTAAGGCCTTGGGAATTTACCAGATCACTATATAACTCAGAGTAGCTAAGTCATCCACAATTGATTACTGTTACAATATTGCTGTCACTGTGTACAATGTTCTAGTTCTGTTCATTTCACTTTACATCTATTCATGTAATTCTTCCCAGGTTTTTCAGAAACCATCCCCCTTGTCATTTTTTATAGCACACTATTCCATCACAATCATATACCACAACTTAAGCAGCCATTCTCCAGTTGACAGGCATCCCCTCAATTTCCAATTCTCTGCCACCACAAAAAGAGCTGCTATAAATATTTTTCTACATATGAGTCCTTTTCCTTTTTCTTTGATCTATTTGAGGTAACACACCTAGTAATGGTACTGCTGGGTCAAAGGGTATACATAGTTTTATAGTCCCTTGGAGCAGTTTCTAATTGTTCTCCAGAATGGTTGCATCAATTCACAACTCCATCAACTCTGTGCTAACTAGTGTCCCTATTTTCCTGCCTCCCCTCCAGTAATTATAATTTTCCTTTTGTCACATTAGCCAATATGAGAGGTATGAAGTGATACCTCAGAGTTGTTTTAATTTATCTAATTACTAGTGATTTAGAACATATTTTTTCTGACTTTTGATAACTTTGATCTCTTTTTCTGAAAACTGCCAGTTGATATTCTTTGACCATTTGTCAATTGGGGAATGGTTCTTAGGTTTATAAATTTGTCTCAGTTGCCTACATATTTGAGAAATGAAACCTTTATGAGAAACCTACTGTAAAAAAGTTCCCAATTTCCTATTTTTCTTCTAATTTTGACTGCACTGGTTTTCTATGTGCAAACCTCTTAAATTTCATGTAACCACAATTAATGAAAAGAAATGTTAGGGAAGGTGACCTAACCATACCAGATCTTAAATTATATTATAAAGCAATAATCATCAAAACTACTTGGTACTGGCTAAGAAACAGAGAGGTAGATCAGTGGAATAGGTTAGGTACACAAGACACAGTGGTCAGTGATCATAGCAATCTACTGTTTGATAAATCCAAAGACTCCAGCTTCTGGGATAACAACTCACTATTCGTCAAAAACTGCTGGGGAAACTGTAGAATACAATAGAAACTGGGCACAGACTTATGTCTGACATTGTATACCAAAGTAAAGTCCAAATGGGTACACAATTTAGATATAAAGGCTGATATTATAAGCAAATCAGGGGAGCAAGGAATAATTTATCTGGAAGATTTATGGAGAATGGAGGAATTTATGACCAAACAAGAGATAGAGATCATGAAATGCAAAAAGGACAATTTTGATTATATTAAATTGAAAAGTTTTTGCACAAAGCCAATGCAACCAAGACTAGTAGTAAAGCAGAAAACTGGAAAAGAATTTTTCTAAATAGTGTCTCTGATAAAGAGGCCTCATTTCTAAAATATATAAATAACTAGGTCAAATTTACAAGAATTACAAGTCATTCCCTCAATTAATAAATGGTCAAAGGATATGAATAGGCAGTTTTCAGAGGAAGAAATTAAAGCTATCTATAATCATATGAAAAAATGTTGTTCCAGATTTGGAGCTTGTGTAAGGGCCAGGCTTTGTCCCCTGCTTGTGTTTCTGGTTTTAGGTGGTTAGCCCTGATCATTCTCATTCTAGGTTACCTGGGTTCTGCCCTGTCATCCCCTCCCTATCCCACCCAGGGATCTTTGAGGTTCCAAATGTCAGGTCTTCAGGATCTTCAATGATATGTCAAGATAGTGCTAAGGACTTGACTTTAAGTTCTTAGGTTATCACAATTAAACACTGCTAACTCTATACTAGTCACTGATGATCCCTGAAGCTTCCAAAGGTCCTTACCTAGGGGTCTTCTCTGAAGATTTCCTCTACTCTTGCTATGAGAGAACATGGACCTTACAAGGGTCTCTGGCCCATTTCTGGCTGCACTGGAAGGCTACCAACTAATTTACTTTCACTGCCCAGTGACTTTGCTGATTTTTCCTTTTCTTATTGTGTACAAAGCTTCTCGCCCAAGATTTTGTGCAGTTTTGGCAAAGAAGTCACTGCAGTTTCCCCTCAGGTTTCTCAATCATTTTTCAATCATGAGCAATGAACTGGGCAATCTCCCCTCTGCTCAATAAACTGGAAGCTTTCTTGGCTGGAAGTTTAGGTATGAGTGCACTGGTGTGTGGAAACTATATGGATGGGAACTCTCTCCACCAATATGGATCAGTTACTCATCTGCAGTAGAACTTTAAGAAGTTTATATGACTGTCCATAGTCAGGCAGTTAGTATGTGTTAGAAGCTGAACTTAAAAAATCAGATCTTCTTGCCTTCCTGACTGACACTCTATCTGAAATATCACAACACACTTCTTCTCATAGAGACTTTGTACTCTTGGAAAAGTAGACAGTAAAATAGTATATCAAAAGATCTTTCCACGCATCTTGACTCTTTGAAGAGATAACAGACTAAAGGTGCATGATTAAACATGCACTTTCTGAAATGGCTCATTTATTTAGCTTAACTACATGTACTTGTTACAAGTGTGTGGGAGTGAGGTGGGGGAAGTGATCCTGCATAGTGGCAGAGATGCAGAAAACAGCATTATTAAAACACTACAAATATTGAAGAGAAAACACAAACTTAAGGAGGGAACACAAATACCAATTTCAATACTACCTCATCATATACAATATATACTTAAAGTACTGAAGCTTTGGATTCTTTATGATATTTTAAGCATTTTTTAGTACCTTTAAGCACCTCTGCTAATATATGTGCTTATGTGCTGGGCTTTCACTGAGGGTTTTTTTCTCTTGAGATTTTTGGTGCTTCAGCCTTTACTGCATTCCTATGTCACTTTCATGCCCCTCCCCATGCTGAGCTGAATGGCTACCTTAGCTTCCTCATAGTTGAATATATAGAGGTTGCTATCCTAAGTCCTGCCTGAGCAACTTCTAGGGAGAGACAGGACTAGCCCCAGGTGAGATTCAGTTCCCTTTCCTTCAGGCTCAATGCTGCCCACCATGGCAGCCCTCTGGATTCCTCACTCCTATGGTCTCCTTTTCTTTAAATAGCTACTTCTTAACGGATGAGCAGAAGCCAGGAGTGTTGGGGCAACCACTGCAGTTAACAGTGAATCCCTATGCTATGGCCAGGCCCCAATTAAAAGCCAGTACATTTTCAACCAATCAACCAATTCCTGTATTTCTTTTCTCTTTTCCTTCATGTTACTGGAAAAAATTTAGTGTGTCAATAATAATAATAATAATAATAATAATAATAAGGAGGAGGAGGAGGAGGAGGAGGAACAGGAGGAAGTTTGACCAGAGGGACAGTACGGTGGGCTTGGCCTCTAGCCTAGGTTCACCGCCCCCCCCCCCCCCCCACAAAAACCTGATAACTTACTTATATTCCTGCCACAGGCACAAAGAAGCTGATACAGAAGGGGCACTGAACGAGTATTAAAGTTTTCTAGTGTTAATTCAAAAACCACTGTATAAAAGAGAAGTTCCCAGGTTCATATATAATATTTTTGTTCTTGTTTGTATATTAAAATATTTGTTTGCACATGATTAAATTTATAATATGAAAGGAAATTTAAAGAGCTTCTTTTTTTCCTTACACTGCTCCTTATTCTTAAATCCACAAAAATAAAAAGGCATGAAGCATATTATTACAGTTCAACACAATACCTAAGAGGTGTGTCCAGATGTTGCCTGTCTCTGTGTGTATTCTGAAGATGCTCTTGAAACAGGCCCGGAAAGAAGGCATAGGAGGCCTGTGCCCATGCAAAAGGAAATCGTTGTCTTTTAGCCAGTCAGGCAGTACATCATGAGGGATAACCCTCCATCGGCCTTCCCATACCTGTAAAGAAAATACTTGTTAAACAGGTTGTAGGTTCATCTATCAATTAGGAAATGCTGGTTCTAACAATAAGACTCTCATTAAAGGAAATCTAATACATTTAGTGCCTACTATGTGCCAGGCACTATGCTAAAGCACTTTACAATCATCTCATTTGATCCTCCAACAACCCTAGGAGGTAGATGTTATTTTCCCCATTCTGCAAATGAGGAAACTGTAGTGAATGGAGGTCAAGTCACCTGGTCAGGATCACAAGCGTCTGAGGCCAGATCTAACCTCAGGCCTTTCTGACTCCAGGCTGGGAGCTCTATCCACTAGCTCCATCTCTGGGCCTCTAAGATGAATTCTGAACATGGAAAGGGTAATCAGATTCCAATTAACATGGCCTAAGGCACATAGAGTATTATTGCCTGCAGAGAAGAAACTATGACTGCAACACTTTTTTAAAGATCTTTTATTAAAACATACCACAGCTGATTTCAATGACCAAATCATATCCAAGTGTGAGATAGGCTCTCCCCTCAGCTGGTAAAGGAGAGGAATCCAAGATACTCTAGTCCAAACACTGGAACCTCGGCACTCACACTAAACACGGACAGTGAACTGCTTTTCTTCATCTCATGGGCCACTGGCCTGTATGCCTCCTCTCTGACACTAGTGAAAGCAGCCTCAAAGAGCGCTGTTGTCAGTCAGTGGTCAGCACTCCCACATGCCTCCAAATGCACAGGGTGGTAGCTAGGAAGTCACTCAGCCAGACTTACAGATTATGTGGCCAGAAAGTCGGCTGATTACTCACTACCTTCCAACCTCCTCAAAAAGAAAATTATGCACTATCAGTTGAAGAGTAACAGCAATTAAATCCAAGGAAAGAAAACAAAATCCTCAGCAAGGTAAGATCCTGAGTGTTGTCTAGCATCCTGCTGAGGAGTTCTGAGGAGCAGCTGCCATAGAGAATTGGGGGTGGGGAGGAAAAAGATGAAATGATAATGCTATTTGGGAAGGTAACTGGACCATCATGGAAGAAGAGGGTAGGACAGGATTTGGTATACATAACAAGTTTGGTACTGCTTCTTTCCAACACTGGCTCCCTCATGAATTGATATGGAAGAAAGGCACAGGAGAAAAAAGGGGGAAATGGATATGTGATACTAGCTAAATTAATTTGTGGACTTGGTAATTATATTAAACTACCAAAAAGAAACTTTTAAGAAACAAGAAAAAATAACAAAATTCACTTGAAGGAACAAAAGATTCAGAATTACAAGGGAAATAATGAAAAAAAACCCATAGGGATGAAGGATTACTTCCAGTCCTCAAATTATGCTATAAAGCAATAATCATTAAAATCACATAGTTAAATATGTGGTAAGCTAAAACAGAAAAACTGGTCAACTAAAACAGACTAGAAAAGGAAGAATCAGAAGCAAGATAACTCAATAATCAGTACTTGACAAAGCAAAGAACATATATATCCCTATTGACCAGAACAGCTAGGAAAACTAGAAAGCAGGTTGGCAAAAATTAGGTTTATATCATCATAATACACAATGTTACAATAACTTCAAAATGGACATCAAAGATCAGACTAAAAATTTAGAAGAGAACAGGTAATTCTTAAACATAACCCATGTTTGAGGTAATCACAAAGTATAAAACTTAATGAACTGACTCTCCCAGGACGAGGTTTCTGGAGAGGTGTAGGAGAAGTGGTAGAAGAAAAAATAGGAAACACAGTAAAGGAGAAAGATATGGAAAAAGAATTAACAGCTTAGAACAAGGTACAAAACTTATCCAAACAGCAAACTCTCACTAAAAATTAGAACTGACTGAAGAGAAGAAACTAATGGAACATCAAGAAATAAGTAAAAAAAAAAATTAAAAATCAGACAATATGATGTATATCACAGCAAAAAACAACTAAGGTTGGGGCAGCCAGGTAGCATAGCAAGTAAGAGCACCGGCCCCAGTGTCAGGATGACCTGGGGGATCGAATCTGGGCTCAGACACTTAGCATCCACCCAGAAACACCTGGCCATGTAAACTTGAGCAAGTTACTTAACCCCAATTGCTTAAAAAACAAAACAAAAAAAAAAAAAAACAACTAAGGTTGAAAACAGATCAAGGAAAGATAATTTAAGAGTCAAAACTCTCACTAAACTTCCACCCCCTCCTCATAAAACTTGTTATAAGGAACAGCTCTCTGGAAGGAAAGGGGAAAAGAAAAGATAAATTAGGAAAATATAGATGATGAAAAAACAAAAGATATGTGGTTAACAGGGTAGAAAAGAGCACTCATAGACTCTAGAACCACATGGCCTGGGTTTCGGAATCTTATCTGACTTATCTGAAACTGAGTCATTGTGATGGTACCTTTCTTATCGACAAAATAAAGGGATTGGACAACAATATAAGTAGAAAAGATCCCGGGATTTGGAGTCAAAGGACTTTGTTGTAGATCCTCTGACACTTTCTCTCTATACCTGGATTTCTTCCTTAGTAATAAGGCTTTGAGATTACTTCCACGTCTAGTTCAATGAACCCAAGATCCTATATGCAAAATGATATATTCTTCAAAAAATTTCTCTATCACATCTTTTGCAACAGATGCTGAAATATAAACACAATTACCTTTTTGGTGTTCTTTTTGATCATCCTTAACACAAGCAAAATGACCAAATGTTCCATGAAATGGTATTCCTTATTGCCTCTCTCTTTGCATATATATATGTATATATATTTTTAAAGTTCCTTCAGTATCTAAGGAGAATCTGTGAGCCATCGTTCCATTTATTTACAATATCCTTATTTCTTCTGGTTTCACTCATACCAAGAATCTGAATTCTGATATGAATCAGTTTCTCTTGAGAAATTGTCACTCATGAGATCAGTGGGAAAAGATCTTACATTTAAAGGTTCAATAGTCAAGTTAATATTTAGGGACAGTTTTTCAAAAAATTCTTAGAATATCTCCTTGATCCCACAAGACACTGCTCTCTCTCTCTCTCTCTCTCTCACACACACACACACACACACACACACACACACACACACACACACACTCTTCCTGTTAAGTCCTTCTGACAGTATCAATTACAGGAAAAAAAAAAGAGGGGGGAAGGAACCTTTACAATATTGAAAGGCATTTGAGTTTTTATAGGTGTTTTATGAGTTGTCATAGTCAAAAGAATTTATCACCTACTGTCAAGCCTACAAATGATGAGTTTCTCCATCTTTGGATAAGCAGCAACTCAAAAAAGAAAAAAAAAACAGATATAATCTGTCACCAGGACCATATTCCTATAATGTTTCATATTAGGAATGCTACATGCAGTTTTTCTTTCAGTATATAAAAAAAATCATAGAAAATGCTGTTATTGCTACCATAGGCAGTTCTGCTGTAAGGATGTATGGATTCCCAAAAAAATCACCATGCTAATCACACAATAAAAACTACCAGACTTAGGGGGGGAAATGAGATTGGAGTACAACATTTTAAAACTTCCTTAGTAACATGTAAAGACAGCAACCTAACAAAAATGGCAGCACAGTTTTTATAAAGTCAAATAGTTAAATACATAAATACTACAATAAATAGTGCCCGTATCTATAGCCTTTGGCTGCAGCTCGGCCTGTGCTACAAGTGAGGGGGCGGCATCTTAGGGCTGCAACACCAGGAATGGGGAGGAGTGTGAGGTGTGGGTGCTGAAGAGTCCTCTTCTACCTCAAAGATATACAGTAACTATGTGTAATATAATGCCAAGGAAAGGCAACTTCCCAAGGTTCAAAATACCAGCATAGGTGCTCTCCATTTTATTCAGTGACAAACCAAGAACAGAGAAGATCAAAACATGACATCATTCCAAATACAGCATTTACTAAGTGTGATTAAATAATCTCCAAGTACTACCCCACCCCAGGACCTTCCAATCATTCAATCAATTACAAAGTCTCTGTTCTAAATACTTCTCCACCCCTAGGCTATACCTTAATTTAGTCCACCACAAAGTCCCTCTTCTCAAATGGAGATTAGTTTCCAAACATAAGGTCAAAAGTTCCCCACCCCTGGATCACAATTGAATCTACCCCAGAGTTACATTAAGTTTAAACACAGCACTTAATACCCAAATGGAGGTCTTTTCTTCATCTTGACACGAGGCAAGTTCTCAGCAATCTTAGTTCCTGGGGAGACAAGGCTTAGCAAGGCCATAAGATACATTGCCAGTCCCTTCATGAATTCATCCTCTGTCTGTAGAACAGTCCTAGAACCCCTGAACACATTAGCAAAGCCCGCTCCCAGGATTTCTGTAAACATACAACAAGAAAATCCTTCTTCAGGGCTTCTGAACCAACAGAAAGGCTCCCAGACCCCTGCAACAACAGCACTGTCCTTCACCAGTGGACAGTATTCATTCTGTCTGCAGGACAGTCTCCAGACCCCTGCAACAACAGCACTGTCCTTCACCAGTGGACAGTATTCACTCTCTGTCTGCAGGACAGTCTCAGGGCTTCTTAACCAAAAGCCAGGTTCCAGGACTTCTTCAACAGGACAGTCTTTCACCAGTGGACAAATCTGGCAAAACAACATCAAAACAGACAAAGTACCAGCAAAACAGCCATGTCTCCTCAGTCCTTGGCAGCTCAGGGGGCAGGTCTCAAAAGTCCAGGGCAATTCAAAGCGGCCACCAGCAATTCTCTTAGTCTCTCTCTCTCCACGAGGTGCTGCTTCCAAAAAGATCTTCCGCCTCTCTCTTGTCTCTCCAAATCTACAGTCACCAGCTCCTCCCAGTTCAGGACTCTCTTTTCACATCAACAAGTCCATCCCACAGGTGGGATTAACAAGCTCTGGGTTTTAACACAATCAATTTGAAAACCAAGACCAATACAGGGGAATCTCCACATTCCATTACTATCACACTATGGCACTTTATATTTAAAGATCTGAAGTTTGTTTGTGGAAGTGGGCATCAGAATGGTTGCAACCTATGGTTATTGTGAATCTCTACAGATGAAGTTGTACAAACACAAAATTCATGTTTTGCTCAAATTATTGCATATTATATCAATTGAGATGGAATAAATTTGCATTTTCAAAACAAGTGTTACAGCAAAACTGACTATAATTTTATTGCAAATAAACATTTCTGCCCTTATTTTATTTTTCTCAAGGATTTTCTCCCCCTACTATGCCCCCAGGCCCATACTGAATAGATAATCTAAAATAACAGTCCAATAAAACAAATTCCAATTAGTTAAGTCTACATTCTGCATTTTAAGCCCATCACTTCTCTGGCCTACTTCATCTCCAATCTTCTCCAAATGTGTTTTGTCATTCAAGAATCAGAGTTCCAAAGTCTTTCAAAGTTATTTTTCTTCATAAGGTTGTCATTATCAAGTTTTTCTCTCCCTTTAAAAAATGAGATTACCTATTTATCTATTTTGTTTTTTAACAAGCTCCTAGATTTAGCAATTTAATGGGGTTTTTCTTTCAGTGTTTCAATATTTTCTTCTATTCTCCAAAATGTCTACCTTTTTTTGTTTAGCTAGCTTTTATGATTTGTTCTAGTTTTTTTTTTAGTTTCACGTTCAAATCATTCATTTTTTTCATTCTTTTGCTGATGAAAGTGTTTAGATATAGAAATTCCCCTAAAAACTGCTTTCACTGCAACTCAGTTTTGGCACATTATCTCATGGCTGTAATTTTGATGAACTCTTGACCTTAAAATTATGTTTGGTATTCAATTAATTCTTTATTATGTCTTCAAAAACCTTTTATTGAATATAGTTTTTATTACAATGTCATCAGTAAATGATGTGTCTAGTATTAGTTCTGCATTTTTTTTTGGTGATGTCTTTATGATCCAACACATGCCTAGCTGTTGTTAAAAGTGTCATATATGTCAGAGGTATATAAACTTCTTTCTATCCCTATTCAGTAACTGCCAGGAATACACCATCTGTAATTTTCCTAAAATTCTGGTTAGGTTATTAACTTTTTTCTAGTTTATATTTAAGTTATCTAGATTTATCTATCTAGTTTATATTTAAGTTGTCTAGATCTGGAAGGATACACTGAGACCCTTCTATATTATTATGAATTAGAACATGGGAAAAATATTACAAAACAATGTTTAATTTGTGTTTTTGTTTGTTTGGTTTTGCTTTTTGGAGGGGAAAAGGCAGGGCAATTGGGGTTAAGTGACTTGACCAGGGTCACACGGCTAGTTTTGTGTTAAGTGTCTAAGGCCTGATTTGAAGTCAGGTCCTCCTGTCTCCAGGGCCAGTGCTCTACTCACTGCACCACCTAGCCGCCCCTGTTAATTTGTTTTATCTTAAAATAAGTGTTTATATGGAAATGATGACAAAAACATAGCTACTGACAAGGTAAGAGGTAAAAACTGAGTTTTCCCAATTTGCATTTATCTTATTTAAATTAGTGATTTGTAGCATTCTTTCCTAAGGCTGCTAGTAATTCATAATATTTTTGAGAAATAGCCTTCATATACTTTGACCACTTATCTACTGGGAATTGACCTTTGTTCTTATAGTTTTTTCAACTGTCTACAAATCTTGGATGTCAGACCTTTACTAGAGATATATGATTACAAAAACTTCTTATCCTAGCTTCATTAACTTGTTCATAAAGAAGCTTTCATATTTATAGAATTATAATTGTCCATTTTTGCTACTTGCCTTGATCTCTAGTTTGGTTAAGAACTTACCCACTACTGAC
Source organism: Petaurus breviceps papuanus (assembly GCF_028583685.1). Lineage (NCBI taxonomy): Eukaryota > Metazoa > Chordata > Mammalia > Diprotodontia > Petauridae > Petaurus > Petaurus breviceps. Next base: position 6,931,085 of record NW_027185867.1, read on the forward strand.
AGATGTAAAAGAAATATTATCTGTTCTTCCAATGTTTTAAAATATTCGTATCGTGTATTCACTGCACGACATAGTATAAGTTATTGGTCTAAATATAATTTCTGCCAGATTTTCAAGTTTTCCTCACAGTTTTTGTCAAACAGGAAGTTCTTAGACAATTTACATCTTCGGATTTTTTTCAACAATGAGTTTTTAATTTAGTCCTTGAGTATATTTTATTAATATTTATTTACATTTTTAACAACTATCAGATGTTTTTAATATTGCTGCTGTGTAATATAGATTGAAGCCTAACAGTGCTATTCCCCACTTTGTATCCCCCATCTTTGCAGTTTTTCCCTTCACATCTAAGTCCTCTAACTGAATTCTGTCACCATTTTGTCTTGTTCTATAAAGTAACCCCTTGATAGTTTCTCATAGCACTAAATTTGTAGATCAGATCTTACAATACTGTCACTTTTATTTTATTTGTACCAACCAACCATAATCACTAAATATTTTTCCAACTACTTAAGCTGATCTTTATTTCTTAGAGGTATACTGTATAATTTCATCTATGTAAGTATTGACTGTGTTTTGGTGGATTAGTTCTTAGATATTTTATGCATTTTGAAGTTATTTTAAAAAAGACTTCTATATTACTGACTTCTAGATTTTATATTTATGTATATTTTTTCTCTTTTGTTTATTTCTACTATACAGAAATTCTGTTGATTTTAATGGGCTAATTTTGTATCCTGATTTTTACTGAAGCTATTAACTATCTCAATTAGTTGCTATACAGATTCCCTAAGATTTTCAAATTTAACCATCATGTTATCATCAAATAGGTATAGTTTTGATTCCTCTTTGACTATCTTTATGTCTTAATTTCTTTGTCATTCTACTGCTATTGCTAATATTACTGGAACAATGCCAAAATATAGTGGGGAGAAAGGGCATCTTTGTTTACTCCTACATTAAGAAAGTCAATGTTTTTTCTGACAGTTGCTTTTTATCATAAAGAAAAAAAGACTTTATCACATGATACCGTCTTCATGAAGCCATGGTGGTTCTTCATAATCTCTGCTTCCTCTTATAGATATTAACTAACAGTTTCTTCAATGACCTATTCTAGAATTTTCATAGGAATGGAAGTCTTTATTCAGTGTACTACTTCATTCAGTTCAGTGTACTACAAATGTCATTTGAAATTTATTTCTCACTCATTTCTATGCTTAAAATGTCTTAAAGCTATAAAGTGATCTCACGGATCATCTACTACAACACATTTACATATAAGGCCCAAACAGGTTTATGAAATAAATTAAGACTGGAATCCAGCGTTGTTCTTTGTCCTGCATTCTTTCACTATAAGGTACTGCTTCTCAGGCCTAACTTGGTTTAGAGGAAACAAATGCTCCATTTACTCTCCTCCATTAGCTAATAAGAACCTCACTTACTGTTCTCAGGCAAGCTAAAAAGAACTAGAGGGCTTGCATCTATAATGCCCCAAATGACCTACAAATTCTTGGCTCTTCCATAAACTAGATACTCAATTGTATGATTTTGTAATTATTCAGGAAGCCCTCACTTCCTTCTTGAAAAAGAAACACTTCTCTCATGTATTATTTGTCTCAGGACAAGAATCAACTAAGAAGGAAATTATCATTTCACATACCCTCTGCCCAATGACAACTCACAATCAAACTTCCTGAGAAATGTTTAGAAAACCCTCTAAAATCCTATTTCCAGGATTCTATCTAAATAATGAAGAGTTGGCAGAAATCTTTATGTGCCTTTAAAAAAAATCTAATGGATCTCTGTGCTCTTTATTATTTTTTAATAAATTAAAATTTCAGCTCCATATTCTCTCCCTCCCAACTCCACTTCCCCAATCATTGAGAAAACAAGAAAAACCAAATGTTTGTTATAAGCATGTACAAAGTGAGGTAAAAAAAATTCCTACATTGACTATGTGGAAAAAAAAAAAAGGTCTTTATCTATATGTGAATCCATTATGTCTCTATAACAGCGTTGGTAACATTTTTCATTATGAATACCCTGGAATTGTGTTTGGTCATAGTGTTGATTACAGTTCCTAAATTTTTCAAAGATACTTTACACAATATAGTTGCAACTGTATAAATTTTTCTCCCGATTCTGTTTATTTAACATGCAGGTCTTCCCAGGTTCTCTGAAACCACTCCCCTTCATCATTTCTTATACTACAATAGTATTCTATAACATTTAGATATTTGGCCCAGTCATTTCATAAGAGATGGGCACCCCTTCTGTTACGGGTCCTTTTCATCCTTCTTTGATCTCTCTGGGATCTAGATCTGGGTTATCTTTAAAATATATCTCCCAGAGTCTTTTTTTCCCACCCTGTTATGAACAAAATGACTTTAGAACTACTGGTGTCCAACAATATTTCCACTAAACAACTTCCCTTTCACGATGATCATATTTTTGCTAGTTTTAGTTATGAAGAAATATTCTCCACAAGAATATCTGATGAAGAATCAAAAGAACAATAAAGGAAACAAAAAGCTTTGGAGCCAAGAATCTTGAAGAAAATGGTAATTAGGTTAGTTTGGAAGTAACGGCCTCTGCTAGCAATTGAACTGAACACACCAGCTGTGCATGAAAATAGATGGAAAATTCTGTTCAAACAATAGACTTTAAAGAGATCCTTGCTTGGCCATTTTTAAGCTCTTTGAGTTTAGACATTATCAACCACAACCAAAATGTTTAGTTTTATTTCACCTGCATGCTCAGTAGGATATAGGAACATATAATGTAAAAATTAATTTACAAGTCAAAATAACTTTGATCCAACCTTTAATAAAGGTGCTAGAGGCAAATATTGTACTCTGAAATGGCTTGGTAAATTTCTTCAATCTATAAAAGCCAAAAAGTACCACTGAAGCAAATAAATATAAAAGTTGAGGTATTTATTAGTTCTTGATTTAAAGTATCAAAAATCACAGAGATAGCAAGAAACTTCAATCTTACCTTACACACAAATTCCTCCATTCTTTCCATGGCATGGTGTGCTTGTAAAAGGGGGGACATGCCCATAAACCCCTCATCTTCCTGAGATGGTCCATTATTGCACTCATGCTCCTCAGACTTCTGCAAAGCAATCAGAAAAATGCCCCATGTGGTTTATTCAATCAGTAATAGACTGGAAACAAAATTATAATAAAAAAAATCAATATATTATCCTCAAAACAAGGTTACAGACAAGTCCTACTCCAACAGAAAAATGAAATCAATTTGTAACTTTGTAGCTTACTAGAATCTTGATACTGGAAGATAAGGGAGGAAAAAGAAGAAAGATTTTCTTGAGCAAAAGAATGTACAGTATGCCATAATATAAGTAAATGTCCTTAGAATTGTTCTAATAGAAAATTCCTAGAGTGTTATATTAAGGAATAACAGTAATGGGGAGTATACAAGTCCATAGCAGAGAAACAACTATCCGCTGTGAATCTAGAATATAGGGAATTTACAGAAAGAATATAAAGTTCCTTTAGTAGCTCCTCAAACTATTACCAAACTCAAGGTGTTCCTGTAAGGATATAAGTGAGGGTTAAGTAACAAAGCATGGTGTTAGAGAGTGGGCTTCTATAATTCCTTAGCTCTTGCCAAGAACATGTGTATGTACTACAACCAAACTTCAACAAACTATTCTGCCAATGTTAGGCTACTATCTATTATCAATGAACCCAGATCATGATAAACTATCAATAGAGAAATAATGTGATGGCAGTTCTGAAGAACTGCTGTATTGAATAAGGTCTGGAAAACAGTTTTATTATGTATGAATTAATTTTAGGTAACTGTGTAAAAAAGAATGTTCTTGCTGATTTCTCTTTGCAATCTCTCACAAACTACCCATACACATATATTCAGGATGTTCCTACTTTCCTCTTTTCAATAAACTCTATTATTTTAAAGATTGTCTCCACAATTTATTTCAAACAATCAATCAATAGACATTTATTAAATGCTTACTATGTGCCAGCCAGCGTGCGAACCATTGGGTATACAAAAAGGTGCAAAAGACAGTCCCTTCCCTCAAGGAGCTCACAATCTAATATCAGAGAGTTTCAAAACAAATATGTACAAACAAGCTATGTACAGGATAAATAGGAAATAATTAACAGACATAAAGTAACAGAAATAAGAAGGATTGGGAAAGGCTTCCTGTTGAAGATAGAATTTCAGTTGGGACTTGAAGGAAGCCAAGAAGCAGAGAACAAACAGAAGCAGAGGGCATTCCAGGCATAGGAGACAAGAGAGACCAGCGTCATTGAATAAAAGACTACATGGCAGAGAGCAAAGGGCAAAAAGATTTTAATGTGGGGAGGGTGGTACAAAGTTATGAAGGGTCTTGCTTTTTGTTGTTGCTAATTTTTTTTGTTTTTTTGGAGGGGGAAAGGCAGGGCAATTGAGGTTTAGTAACTTCCCCAACGTCACACAGCTAGTAAGTATTAAATGTCTGAGGCCAGATTTGAACTGAAGTCATCCTGACTCCTGGGCTGGTGTCCTATTCAATGTGCCACCTAGCCACCCCTGTTGGTAATTTTAAAAAAATTTCGCAAGTACATTTTATAAAACCTTTTTTTTTATTTGAGTTCCAAATTGTCTCCCTCCTTCTCACCCACCCCTATCCCTGGAGAAGGCAAGCAATAATATTGATTATACTGGCAAAGTCATGTAAAACAGGACGGAAGGAAGGAAGGAAGGAAGGAAGGAAGGAAGGAAGGAAGGAAGGAAGGAAGGAAGGAAGGAAGGAAGGAAGGAAGGAAGGAAGGAAGGAAGGAAGGAGAAAAAAGTATGTGTCATTCAGAATTCATCAGTTATCTCTCTAAAGTGGGACGGCATTTTTCATCATGAGCCCTTTGGAATTGTCTTGAATTACTGTCTTGATCAGAGCAGCAAAGTCTGTCACAGTTGATCACTGTATAATATTGCTGTTTCTGTGTACAAAATCTTCCTGGTTCTGCTCACTTCACATTGCATCTGTTCATATAAGTCTTCCTAGGTTTTTATGAAACCCATTCTGCTCATCATTTCTTAAAGCACAATAAAATTCCACCACAATCATATACTACAACTTAATTTAGCTGGTCCCCAAATGGTGGGCATTCCCTCAATTTCTAATTCTTCACAACAAAAAGAGCTACTATAAATATTTTTGTTCAAGTTCTTTTTCTTTTCTTTGATGTCCTTGAAATATAGACCTAGTTGAGGTATTGCTGGGCCAAAGGGTATGCAGTTTTACAGACCTTTAAGCATCGTTCCAAATTGTTCTCCAGAGTGGATGGATCAGTTCACAATTTTAGCAACAATGTATTAGCATCCTTAATTTTTCCATGTCCCCTCCAGCACCTGTCATCTTCCTTGTCTCTCTATCATGTTAGCCAATCTGACAGGTATAAGGTGGTATCTCAGAGTTGTTTTAATTTGCATTTCTCTAATCAATAATGATTCAAAGCATTTTTTGATGTGACTACAGAAAGCTTTGATTTCTTCTGAAAGCGGCATTTTTTTTTATTTTTTATCAACTGCTGGGTCACACAATTCTATGGCCCTTCAAGCACAGTTTTATGAAAGGCTTAGGAGGTCAAACAGAAGATTTTACATTTGATCCTGGAAGTGACAGGGAGTCCCTGGAATTTATTAAGGAGACATGTAACACAATCAGACATACAAATCATTTGGGCAGCTGAATGGAAAACAGATTAGAGTAGGGAGACTTGAGGCAGGCAGACCCACCAAATAAGCCAGGGGTGGGGAACCTGTAGCCTTGAGCTCACATGTAGCCTTCTAGGTCCTTTGGTGTGGTCTTTTGACTGAGTCTAAGTTTTAAAGAACAAAATCTTTTATTAAGAGGATTTGTTCTACAGAGTTTGGATTCAGTTAAAGGGATGCACTTGAGGAGCTAAAGGATCACATGTGGCCTTGGGGCTGCAGGTTTCCCACCTTTGAAATAAGTTATTCCTACAGTCCAGGCGTGAGGTGATAAGAGGTTATAACAGAGGGATGGCAGAGAAAGGAGAGAAGGGGGCATATTTGAGAGATATGGCAAAGGAGAAATTAACAGATCTTATTGATAAGCTGGATATGTGGAGTGAGAGATAGAGAGGAGTCAAGGTTAACTCCTAGGGATAGAAGGATAGTGGTGCCATCAACAGAAAAAAAATTATTTAGAAATAAGGAGGTTTTAAGGGGAAAGGCAATGAGTTCAATTTTGGACATGTAGAGTTTAAGATGTCTACTGATCTCTGAAAGGCAGTTGGAGGGGGCGGAGCCAAGATGGTGGAGTAGAAGCACAAACTTGGTGCAGGTTCCCTTCTAATCACTTCCAATACATGTAAAAAAATGACTGAAAAAAACTTTAGAGCTACAGACCCCATAAAGAGAAAAAGAGAAACAAAGCTCCCACTAAAAGGAGTCCGGCAGACCAACAGGAATACTCTATCACACCCAACTGGGAGCTGAGCACAGCCCCACGTGAGCTGTGTGGTTCCTGCCCCAAAAGCAGCTTCAACCAGCGGCAGGCACAAAGCAGACTTCAGGAGAAAGAATCACCAGCAGCTGCAGCGATTTCCAGAATTATCAACCCATAAGATCAGTGTGGAACTTTGTGGGAACAGGAGAACCAAGAGCTAGGTCCGGCACCTGCGCCCCGGGGCGAGGAGCAGCTGAACCGCCTGGCTGTTTCAGGAGCTGCAGGCTTACAGAATGCAGGGGGACCAAGTGATCATTCAGAGGGTAATCACTCTTGCTTTAACCTGCTTGGTTCTGGATCACAGTCTTGGGTGGTGGTCCTGGGGTGTGTGACCAGTTAGCCAGAGCTTGTGGTGTCTATAGAGAGGGCACCCTCCTAATAGGTCTGGCAGCTGCAAAAACCCCAGCAATTTGGGACAAAGCTCTCTCCATTCTGGAAGCAGAGTTCTACTGTGGCAAAGCACTCAAAAGTCAAGTGATTGACTGGCAAGATGAGCAAGCCCAGGAAACGTAATCAAACCATAGATTTCTTTTTTGGAGACAAAAAGAATCAAGGCATGAATCAGGAGGAAGACAGAGAACTCAGAACTGCATCAAAAGCATCCAAGAAATATATGAGCTGGTTATGGACCATGGAAGAGCTCAAGAAGGATTATGAAAATCAAGTAAGAGAAAGGGAAGAAAAATTGGGAGGAGAAATGAGAATGATACAAGAAAATCAGGAAAAGCGAGTCAATAGCCTGCTCTAAAGGAGAACCAAAAATACAATGAAGAAAATAACACCTTAAAAAAACAGACTAACTCAAATGGCAAAAGAGGCCCAAAAGGCCAGTGAGAAGAATGCCTTAAAAAGTTTAATTTGCCAGGTGAAAAAGGAATTCCAAAAACTCACTGAAGAGAATAAGTCCTTCAAAATTAGACTGGAGCAATTGGAAGCTAATGACTTTATGAGAAATCAAAATACCATAAAACAGATTCAAACGAAAAAATAGAAGGTAATGTGAAATATTTCATTGGAAATACCACTGACCTGGAAAATAGATCCAGGAGAGATCATTTAAAAATTACTGGACTACCTGAAAGCCATGATCAAAAAAAAAGAACCTAGAAATCATCCTTCAAGAAATTCTCAAGTAAAATTGCCCTGACGTTTTAGAACCAGAGGGCAAAATAGAGGTTGAAAGAATCCACAAATCACCTCCTGAAAAAGATCCCAAAAAGAAAACTCCTGGGAATATTATAGCCAGGTTCCAGAGTTCCCGGATCAAGGAGAAAATACTACAAGCAGTCAGAAAGAAACAATCTGAGTATTGTGGAAACACAATCAGGTTAACACAAGACCTAGCAGCTTCTACGTTAAGAGATCAAAGGGCTTGGAATATGATATTCTGGAGGTCAAAGGAGCTAGAACTAAAACCAGAATCACCTACCCAGCAAAACTGAATATAATGCTACAGGGAAAAATATAAATAGAGGATTTTCAAACATTCCTAATGAAAACACTAGACCTAAAGAGAAAATCTGACTTTCGAATACAAGAAGCAAGAGAAGCATGAGAAGGTAAACAGGAAAAAGAAATCATAAGGAACTTATTAAAGTTAAACTATTTATATTCCTACATGGAAAAACAATCATTGGGGCAGATAGGTGGTGCAATGAATAGAGCACCAGCCCTGGTGTCGAGTGGATCTGAGTTCAAATCCGATTTCAGACACAACACTTACTATTCTTGTGACCTTGGGCAAGTCACTTAAACCCAATTGCCTTGCCTTCCCCCCTCCAAACAAGCAAAAAAAAAAGAAAAAACAATCATTGTAACTCATAAGACTGTTCTCAGTGTGAGGATAGTTGAAGAGTATATACGTGTGTGTGTGCATATATGTGTATATGTACATATATATGTATGTATAGGAGGGTGTATGTGTATATAAATATATATTAAATATGGGCATATATGTATGTTCATGTATACACAGAGGGCACAGGATGAGTTGAATATGAAGGGATGATATCTAAAAAATAAAACTAAGAGGTGAGAGAGGAATTTGATGGGACAAGGAAAAAGGAGGAGATAGATTAGGGTAAATTATCTCATGTAAAAGAGACAAGATAAAACTGCTACAATGGAGAAGAACAGGAAGGTGAAAGAGAATGGAACAACCTTATTCTCATTGAATTTGGCTTAAGGAGGGAATAACATACACACTCAACTGGTTATCTTACCCTACAGGAAAATAGGGGGGTAGGGGATAGAAGATGATAGAAGGGAGGGCAGATTGGGGTAGAGGGTAGTTAGAAGCAAATATTTTTTAAAAGAAAGAGGGTCAAAGGAGAAAATGGAGTAAGAGGGGGGCAGGATAGGATGGAGGGAAATATAGCTGCTCTTTCACAATATAGCAACTATGGAAATCATTTGGGTAACTACACATGTACAACCTATATTGAACTGCTTGTCTTCCCAGTGGGGGTGGGTGAGGAGGGAGGAAGGGGAAAAATCTAGAACTCAAAGTTTTAAAAACAAATGTTATTTTTTTTAAATGTGTTTTTTTTACATGAAACTGAGAAACAAGTTGTACAGGCACTGGGGTATAGAGGTCCATCTTGACCTGCAAGAAAGTTAGGGGGGTGATGGGGGAGGATATAGGGGAGAATGGATTGGGGGAAGGGTATTCAGTAGCCTTGCTATTTTGGGGTGGGGAGGCAGGGGAAAGACAGGGAGAAAAATTGTAACTCAAAAGCTTGTGAAAATGATTGCTGAGAACTAAAAATAATTTTTTAGAAAACATTAGAGTTGAGGGGGGAGGAGTCAAGATGGTAGAGTAGAAACAAGGCTTCCATGCAGCTCCAGCTTCCACCTTCCCCAATTCATGTAAAAGGGGACTCTGAACAAACTTTGGAGCGACAGAACCCACAAAATGATACAGAGAAGCTAACCTCCCTCTGAGGACAGCCCAACAGGCCGGCAGGAATCGGCCAGCTCAGCGCTCTGGGAGCCTAGCCTAGGCCCAGGTGAACCTGAGGTTTTACCCCCAGGGCAGGCCTGACCAGCCACCAGCCAGAGAGACTCCAGATCACCAGCAGCTGTGGCCTTTCCAGATTTATCAACACACAGAAGCTAAGGACAAAGTGAGAGGTCTGTGCAGTATGGACTTTGGGACCCAGCAGTTGGAAGTACATAGGCTTTTGCCCGCAGGGAAGAAGCCGCTGAGGGCTGCAGGTGCAGCTCCTGGCCTGCAGAGGGTAGGGGGACCAAGCAACCAGTCTGAGGGGTAATCGCTCTTGCTTTAACCTGCTTGGACCTGGATTGCAGTCTAGGGTGGAGGTCTTGGGGTGTACAACCAGCTTGCCAGAGCTTGTGGAGGCTTCAGAGAGGGTGCCCAACTAACACCTCCGGCAGCTGAGAAAACCCTGTTTGGGACAAAAGCTCCCCTGTCTGGTGGCAGAGTCCTATTGTGGCAAAAAGCCCAAAAGTCAAGTAATTGAGTGTCAACATACCTAGGCAAAGGAAGCAAAGCAAACAGAAGAATTCTACATTAGACTCCTATTTTGGGGACAAAAAGGAGCAAAGCATGGAACAAGAGGAAGACAGTGAAATCAGAACTCCTGCACCAAAAGCTTCTAAGGAATATACAAGCTGGTTACAGGCCACAGAGGACCTTAAGAAGCAGATAAGAGAAATGGAGGAAAAACTGGGAAGAGAAATGAGAACGATGCAAGAAAATTACAAAATGAGAGTCAACAGCCTGACTGAGGAAAATAACACCTTAAAAAATAGACTAACTCAAATGGCAAAAGAGGTGCAAAAAGGCAATGAGGAGAAGAATGCCTTAAAAAGCCAAATTTGCCAGATCGAGAAAGAATCTGAAAAGCTCACTGAGGAGAATCATTGCTTCAGAATTAGACTGGAATAAATGGAGGCTAATGACTTTATGAGAAATCAAGATGCTGTTAAACAGATCCAAACAAATGAAAGAATAGAAGGCAATGTGAAATATCTCATTGGAAAAACCACTGACCTGGAAAATAGATCCAGGAGAGATCATTTAAAAATTATTGGACTACCTGAAAGCCATGATCAAAGTAAGAACCTAGAAATCATCTTCCAAGAAATTCAAGGAAAACTGCCCTGATGTTTTAGAACCAGAGGGTAAAACAGAGGTTGAAAGAATCCACTGATCACCTCCTGAAAAAGATCCCAAAAAGAAAACTCCTGGGAACATTATAGGAATATTATATGGGAAATCTGATCCATGTAAGGGCCAGTCAAGAACTGTTAATGAAGCATGCAGAAGCCTACAACTTTTCTGAGTAGAAACAAGGCAAAGGACAAACACTACCAGATGGAGCCTAAAACTAGCAAGAACTGAGTCCTGAACTTTTGGAACAACAGTGGGACAGAATGAGTAGACATTGCACCAGTGCAGTGTATAGGGACAGGGAGTACAACCTCACCCTAAATAAAGAGGCCTGAAGCCACATCCCAACAGTCCACAACAGAGCCCCAGTTGGAGGCAAATCCAAAACAATACCTAAAATTATAGCCAGAAAAAAGGCTCCAGCAGCTGGGAATTTGAGGTAGCTAGGTGGTGGAGAGGATAGAATGCTGGGTCTGGGTTGGAAAGGTTCTTCTTCCTGAAAGAGACACTAGCTGTGTGAGCCTGGCTAAATTTACTTAATTCTGTTTGCCTCAATTTCCTCATCTGTAAAATGAGCTGGAGAAAAAAATAGCAAATTACTTCAGTATTCTTTGCCAAGAAAACTTCAAATGGAATTATGAAGACAGGCACGACTGAAATGATAAAACCAAAATAAATAGATAGATAGATCTGGGGACCACCCCACCCACAAGAGAAATGAAATCCATGGACTGTTTCACTTAGTATCTCATCAGCCCCCATGGGTTTAATTACCATCTCTATGCTGATAATTCTCAAATCTACCTATTTGGCCTAAACTGCTGACCTACAGTCTCATATCCTTTGCTCCTACGTATGTGATGCTGAATACAAATAGAAAAAAATCATGCAACCAACCTAATCAATCACTATACATTTATATTACACAACCTCAAGTGGTCTCTCACTGCTGCTAGGCAATTAAGTGATAGCTCTCTTATCAACTCACTATCCCATTCTCTATGGTGTGTCTTCCAAATTTTGTCATCCTTCAAACCTCCCATGCCTCACCTCTTCCACTACTCTCTCAGTTGAAAACCCTGCCTAATGTTTTGCAGAAAAAACTTGAGATCATTCATCATGAGCTCCCTCTTCTTCCCTTTTCACTTCTTATCAGTCAGATGCCTTCTGCCAGTACCTCTTTTTTCACCCCATCTGACATAAAGAAGTAGCCTTACTCCCTAGAGTCAATCCCTCAACCTGCACAAGCAATCCTATTCTCTTTCATCGCCTTCAACAGATTGTTTGCTCTGTGGTCCCCATTCTCTCACTTACTCTTAGTCTCACCCTGTCCACTGGATCCTTCCCTACTCCCTATAAACAATCCATGTCTCCTCTATCCTGAAAAACAATTATCACTTGATCTTTCTGTTCCCACTATCATCCTATATCTCTTCTGTCTTTTGCAGTTATACTCCTTAAGAAGCCATCTTTAATACATGTCTTCACTTTCTCTCTTCTTTAGTCTATTTTTTAAGGTGTTTTCTTCAGTCAGGTTGTTGACTCTCTTTTCATGATTTTCTTGCACCATTCTCATTTCTCTTCCCAATTTTTCCTCCACTTCTCTTATTTGGTTTTCAAAATCCTTCTTAAGCTCCTCCATGGCCCGTAACCAATTCATATTTTGGGGGGGAAGCTTTTGGTGCAGGAGTTCTGACTTTGTTGTCTTCCTCCTGTTCCATGTTTTGATACTTTTTGTCCCCAAAAAAAGGAATCTAAAGTTGGATTGCTGTGTTTGCTTCCTTTGCTTGCTCATGTTGCCACTCAATTACTTGACTTCTGAGTTTTTTGCCATAGTCTGCTTCCAGAGAGGAGGGCTTTGTCCCAAATTTCTGGGGTTTTTTGCAGATGCCAAAGCTATTAATTGGCTTCCTTCTCTGAAGTCTCCACATGCTCTGGCTCACTGGTCACACACCCCAGAACCTCCACCCTAGACAGCAATCCAGATCCAAGCAGCTTAAAGCAAGAGAGATTACCCCTGAGACTGGTTGCTTGGTCCCCCTACAATCTGCAGGCCAGGAAGTCTGAAGCAGCCATGCAGCTGTGGCCGCCATGCCTCAGCCGCTTCTCCCGCTGGAGGCAGAGGCCAGACCACACTCCCAGACTCCCTGTTCCCAAAGTCTACACTGACCTCTAACTTTTGTCTTTGGCAGAATTGGAAACCACCACAGCTGCTGGTGATCTACTCTCCCAACATCCCTCTAGCCGTGGTTGGTTAGGCCGCCCTGAGGCTAAAACCATGGGCTCACTCCAGGCTAGGCTCTGCTCCCAGCAGGCTGCAATGAACTTGTCCTGTCCACCTGCCAGCCTGTCTTCAGCAGGAGATTTGTTTCTTTCTGTCACTTTGTGGGTTCTGTAGCCCTAAAGTTTGTTTAGAGGCATTTTTTACAGGTATTTGAGGTGGTTATGGGGGGAGCACAGGGAGTTTTCCTACTTCTGCTGGGATTATTTCTTTATCTATAACAAAAGCGAGTGGAAGAAAGGAGTCTGCATCAGATCAGCAGTGTCAAATTCAAAGGGAAACAACATTTTCATGAGGATCACTGTGGTTACATACTGACTCAGTTTTAAAATGTAATGTTATCTGTGTTTTGTTGTATTTTTATTTATTTTGTTGAATATCTCCCAATTATATACATTTTTTCCCCAATTATATTTTAATCTGGCTCTTCCCCAATTGGGAGTGGTGCCTACCACATGCCCTGCCACCTTTTTGACACAGCTGCATTTGATATCTTCTAAGGTCCTTTCTAGCTGTAAAAATTTTGTCGACATAAAGACAAAGGTCGAAGTGAAGGATAAATTAAAAAAGGCTGAAAGATGCTGAAGACAAATTTTACTTGGGGTCCCAGAAAACCTTGTTTTCTTTATGATTTCCCTCCTTCTAGGACTCTAGAAACCAAAGGTTTCCAATTGGTTTCTAAACCAATCCAGCTATATCATCGATTCAATAGACTTTTGTAGATTGACCTGGGAATCTAACCATTTCCTATAACATTATTTCTATGAGAAAATATGTTGCCAGGGTGGAGCCAAGATGGCAGAGTGAAAGTAGGGACTTACTTGAGCTCTCCCCTAAACCCCTCCAAATACCTGTAATGACTCTATAAACAAATTCTAGAGCAGCAGAACCCATAAAATCACAGAGTTAAACAAATTTCCTGCTCAAGACAACCTGGAAGGTCAAAAGGAAAGATGTGTCGCATCAGTCTAAGAGAAGAGTATATTTCAGGGTGGGCCATGCCAGACTGGCCAGAGAAGGCCTCAGGGGACTGAATCACTGGCAGTTGTAGCAGTTTCCAGACTTCTCAATTCACAAATGCCAAAGACAACTTAGAACATCAGTAGGCAAGGTCTGTCAGACCAGGGTGAGAGAGGAGCAAGGTCCAGGCCCAACCCTAGGGCAGCAGTGGTGGTGGTAATAGTGGCAGCAGCTGCTTCCAGAGCTCTAAGCCCACAGATGACTGGAGATCTAGCAGCTGATCAGAAGGGGATTTCAGGGATCTCTCTGATGGTGCTAAGGCAGAATTCTCTTGCTTTACCCATGGTTCCATCTGGGTCACAATCCTGGGTGGTGGTCCTGGGATGAGGAGTAGCTCTGACATGCCAGAGCTCATGGAGAGATGGAAAGGGAATCTTCCTCACACTTCCAAGGCAGAAAAAAGTGTTTGTGGTCATTCACAGACCACAGCACAGACCAGGAGGGGTAAAAACCTCACCTTTGATCATAACACCTTGGAAGAATTGAAAATTTACAGGTATCTAGAAATATCTCTGAAAACAGCTACACAAAACCCCTGAAGCTTGAGACAGTACACTCTCCACACTGGAAGCAGAGTCTTACCTTAACAAAGAGCCAAATAGGTAATTGGCTGGAAAAATGAATAAGCAACAGAGAAAAAAATCAGATTATAAAATCTTACTTTGGTGACAGGGAAGATCAAAACATACAACCAGAAGAAGACAAAAAAGTCAAAACTCTTTCATCAAAAGCCTCCAAGAAAAATATAAATTGGTTACAGGCCATATAAGAGCTCAAAAAGGATTTTGAAAATCAAGTAAGAGAAGTAGAGAAAAAATTAGGAAGAGAAATGAGAGTGAGGCAAGAAAATCATGAAAAACAAGTCAATAGCTGGCTAAAAAGACATTTAAAAATGCAGACGAAAACAATAACTTAAAAAGTAGACTAACCCAAATGGCAAAAGAGGTCCAAAAAACTACTAAGGAGAATGCTTTAAAAAGTAGAACTAGTCACATGGAAAAGGTCCAAAAGCTCACTGAAGAAAATAATTGCTTAAAAATCAGAATGGAGCTAATGACTCTAGTAAAAATCAAGAGATTATAAAACAAAACCGAAAAAATAGAAGACAACATGAAATATCTCACTTGAAAAACAACTCACCTGGAATAGATCCAGGAGAGATAATCGAAAACTTATTGGACTACCTGAAAATCATAATCAAAAAAAGAACCTAGACATCTTTCAATAAATTATCAAGGAAAACTGCCCTGGTATTCTAGAACCAGAGGGGAAAATAGGTATTGAAAGAATCCACCGATCAACTTCTAGGAATATTTTAGCCAAAATCCAGAGTTCCAGGTTAAGGAGAAAGTACTGCAAGTAGCCAGAAAGAAACAATTCAAGTATTGTGGAAACACAGTAAGGATAACACAAGACTTAGCAGCTTCTACATTAAGGGATCAGAGAGCTTGGAATATGACATTCCAGTGGGCAAAGAAGCTAGGAGTACAAGCAAGAATCCCTACCCAGTAAAACTGAGTATAATACTTTGGGGGAAGATATGGAAATTCAACAAAATAGAGGACTTTCAAGCATTCTTGATAAAAAGACCAGAGCTGAGTAGAAAATCTGACTTTCAAATACAAGACTCAAAAGAAGCATGAAAAGGTAAACAGGAAAGACAAATCATAAAGGGCTTATTAAAGCTGAACTGTTTACATTCCTACATGGTATAATAGTAATGGAATTTAAAGATCCCCCTGTATTGGCTTGGTTTTCGAATTGATTGTGTTAAAACCCAGTGTTTGTGAATCCCACTTGTGGGATGGACTTGTTGATGTGAAAAGAGAGGGCTGAACTGGGAGGAGGTGGTGATGTGAATTTAGAGAGACACAAGCAGAGAGAGAGGCAGAAGAATCTTTTTGGAAGCAGCATCGTGGAGACAGAGGAGATGGAGAGGATTGCTGAGGGCCAGTTCGAACTGCCCAGGACTTTTGAGAGCTGCCACCCAGAGCTGCCAAGGACTGAGGAGACATGGCTGTTATACTGGTACTTTGTCTGTTTTGATGTTGTTTTGCCAGATTTGTCCACTGGTAAAAGACAGTCCTGTTGTCGCAGAGGTCCTGGAACCTTTCTGTTGGTTCAGAAGCCCTGAAGAAGGATTTTCTTGTTGTATGTTTACAAAAATCCTGGAAGATGGTCTTGCTAATGTCTTCAGGGGTCCTAGGACTGTTCTGCAGACAGAGAATGAATTAATGAGGACACTGGCAATGTATCTTGTGGCCTTGTTAAGCTTTGTCTCCCCAAGAACAAAGATTGCTGAGAACTTGCCTCCTGTCAAGATGAAAAAAAGACCTCTCTTTGGGTATTAAATGCTGTGCTTAAGCTTGTTGTAACTCTGGGGTAGATGGCCTATTCAGTTGTGATCCAAGGGCAAGAAACTTTTGACTTTTTTGTACTCTGGGACTGACCAAATGAATGTACTTTGCTTATGATTGGAAACTAATCTCCATTTGAGAAGAGGGGCTTTGTGATTGACTAAATGAATGTAATGTGCACGGGTGGAGTAATATTTGGAGATTATTGAATTACACTTGGTGAATGCTATATTTTGATTTTCTCTGTTCTTAATTTGTCACTGAATAAAATGGAGAGCAGCTATGCTTGTATTTTGAACCTTGGGAAGTTGCCTTTGCTTGGCATTACACATGGAAAGATGATATTTGTAATTTATGAGACCTTTCTCAGTATTAGGGTAGTAGGAGAGGACACAGGGTAAGTTGAATGTGAAGGGATGACATCTAAAAAATAAAATTAATGTGTGAGAGAGGAATGTACTGGGAGAAGGAAAAAGAGAAAGGCAGAATGGGGTTAAATATCTCACATAAAAGAGGCAAAAAAGCTTTTTACAATGGCAGGGAAGAAGAGGGAGGTGAGAGAGAATGAGTGAACCTTACTCTCACTGGATTTGGCTTAAGGAGGGAATAACATACACACTCAATTGAGTATGAGTATGAGTACTTACCCTAAAGGAAAGTAGGGGTGAAAGGAATAAGGGGGTTGGGGGATGACAGAAGGGAGGGCAAATGGGAGGAGGACGTAATCAGAAGCAAACCCTTTTATAAGGAGGGACAGGGTGAGAGGAGAGACTAGAATAAATGGGGGGTAGGATAGAATGAAGGGAAATATACTCAGTCTTTTACAACATGACTGTTATGGAAGTATTTTTGCATGACTACACACGTATCACCTATATCAAATTGCTTGCCTTCTCAATGAGGGTGGGTAGGGAAAGACAGAGAAAATGTGTAACTCAAAGTTTTAAAAACAAATGTTAAAAATTGTTTTCATATACAACTGGGAAATAAGATTTACAGGCAATGAGGTATAGAAATCTATCTTTCCCTACAGGAAAACAAAAGGAAAGAGGATAAGAAAAATGGGGGGGGGGGGTGATAGAAGGGAAAGCAGAGGGGGAAGAGGTAATTAGAATGCATACCATCTTGTGGTGGGGGGAGGTGAAAGATGGGGAGAAAATTTCAAACTCAAATTCTTATCAAGTGAATGCTGAAAACTAAAAATAAAATAATTTTAAAAAGAAAAAAAAGTAAATATGTTCTAAATTCCAAATGACTAACTTAAAAATGAACTTTGGAAACACAAGTTCCTTTTAAGTTGGCAGTTGCCTGTACTGTATTTATTCAGTTTAATCAGTATGAGATACTTTATATCACAGAACCTTAACAAAGATTCCCAACATTACCACCAGTCAAGGTTAAGGCAGTAGGACAAAGAACAATATACAGTATCTACATCAGTCATTAGTGTGGAAGGTGGATTGAAAGAGAGAAAGGACTGATGGCAGGGATAACAGTTAGGACACTGTTGAAGAAGTCCAAGCATGGGCTAAAGCTAGAATAAGGTTGGTTTGGAAAAATAAGGAAGAGATATGAGGCATAAAGAATCTATATCACTTCACACACTGAATGGAGAAACAGTACTAGACTACTGGCTGTTCCTCACATTTCAAACTTATTCTCAATTTCTATGCCTTTTCAATGGCTGTCCCCCATGCCTGGAATGCTTTCAAGCTTCAACTGACATGTCACCAGAAGTTCTTCCTGGTTTTTCTCACCCCCATCCTAATTCCAAGTTTCTCCTCTAAGGTTTACTTCTTTGTGCTGTACAAATGCAAAATACCTAATTATTTAGCCTCCCCTATTATAATGCAAGTTACTTTAAGGCAAGGGTTACTTTTGCTTTTTTCTTTGTATGCCCAGCATCAAACATATAGTAGGCTTTAAATAAAGTCTTGCTGACTGACAACTAACAGCCAATAACTGGCAAAGTCAGAACTTGGACTCTGGTACTTAGATCACAAAATCAGTGTTTTTCCACTGATGTACAAGGCAGAGATGACTAATAATACATAATGACTACAAATGACATAGGAAAGGTTCAGACCGAGGGACATAATTAATTCAGAGTCCAGCCTCACTTGGCAGTCATTTCATTGATGTACTCTATGCTTCCAGTCAAGGTCAAGGCAAAAATGGACTTCCCACCTATAAGAATACTATCTTTCTGGTTCAAGTCTCCCAACTCTGTACCTTGCTGTTTCATTTCCTATTCTTGGACTGTTCTTCCCTGGCCCATCACTGCCTGTTAAAAACCTACTAATCAATCCTTTAAAGACTCTTGTAAATCTCAGCTGGAACAGAATCAGCACATGGAATTTTGCCACATGAGAGAAGTCTAATGGCATTCAAAATGTCTTCTTCAGCTGTAAGTTCAGCTAAAGAGAGACTGACTTCAGCCTGAGCTAAATAGTCAATGGCTTCAGTACTGGTTGATGACAATATGTTAAGAACACTATGGAAGTGTTCAACCCATCTCTCCAGGACCATGACTTTATCACTTATCAATGTAGCTCCACAGCACTGAGTAATTGAGATGCACCATAGGTCTTTGGCCCATAAATAGCCTTTAGAACATCATAAATGTGTTTTGGATTGTTACAACCAGCATAAAACTGAATTTCATTTGTCTTCTTACTAAGCCAAGAATCCTGCACCTTTAAGTTTCACTTGTACTTTACTTTTGATGGAATTAAATGCTACCTTCTTAGAGATGGATAAACTAGCCTGCTGGTAAACCCTGTGGAGTTCTTGTTTTTCATTTAGCAGTTTTCATCAAACCAATCTTGATGTTTGCGATTGTTCTGGCCCAAATGAGTAAATGTGTTGCTGTACACCAAATCTCTAAAAGCTGCCCACTCCTTTTCTGCTCCACTGTTGACAACCATGTGCTGGTTCAGCCTTCCTTCCAAGTTAGCAACAAACTCTTCATGCTAGATGTGTTCTAATCTGTTAACATTAAGTCTTTTGGTAGTCATCTTGCCTTGAGGCCACCACTTTGCTTTTGCTCAATGAGAATGTTTAGCTGGGAGAAATTAGGTCTATGACCGTGATCTGTCCCACTCTGTACCACACATCACCTTCATCACTCTCACATCTCATCTCTCTTCTTCTTACAATCACATAGTCTATTAAATGCCAATATTTGCTTCGAAGGTGCATCCATGAAGTTTTGTTTGTGTTTAGGTAAACAGAACACAGTGTTGGTGATGAGAAGAATGTGATGAGATGCATGTCTTCAGTAGTAAGTGACCACTGCTGTTGCTGTTTCCAACTCCTTTCCTCCCAAAGGCTTCCTGCCACATCTGGTAATGTGTAACTACTCTTACATTAAAGTCACAGAATTATACATTTGCCCTCTTTCAGCACATTCATGATGAGAGTCTTCATAAATTTTTTTCTTTGACCTCAGGAGGACCCATCATGGTGGAAACATACACATGTCATGAGCCTCTCATTCACTCCTTTTGGAAGGCATACAAGCTTACTGGTTAAATTAGTTTTGATTGTGAAACCTACACCAACTTCAAGGTGCTTCCCTTCTCTTGTGGTCACTCCAGAAACACGTGTATGCAGCTCCAACTTCAGTAAGGTGGTCTTCACTTGACAGCCTTGTTTCACTCAGGGTTACTATCTGGATGCAATGCCTGCTGAGTTCTCTTGCAACAAGAATTTTCCATCTTTTAGGTCTACTGAATTTTGTGTTTTCCATAAGCATGTACATATTCCATGTACCAATGGTGAATAGTAGAATCATTTTTGCAAAAGTTTTTGTACTTTTTTTTGTGTTTCTACTGCTGGGTAGGATCCCCATCTGACATAATAAGCAAACAAGTACTGGGTTAAGTAAAGCAGACAATTTTTAGGGCATGTTTTCAAGCCCCTTCCTCAGACCAGGAAGTGAGCAGTGGAGTTCTTACACAAGGATGCTCAGACACCCGGGGGGTTTGCTGAATCTCACTGCTGCTTCAGTCCCATGAGAAAACAACCCTATGGCCTGGGCTGCCTGTGTGCAAGGTTGTGACTACAGCTCCCAATGTATCCATACCTGCTGCTTCATCACTTGCCCATCACCACAGGACTCTGAAGTAGAAAAAATGATGTGGGCGATATCTTTTGACTGGAATGTGAATTGGATTTAAGTGAGGTAGGTAAAATGGTTGGCATCATCCTCTTCCAGAGTCACTGAAGTCCAGTGGAAAGGCAACTGAGTGATGCCCCAGGATGCAATGGATGACCTTGGCATCTTCAATGTCTAACCAAGCTCTAAGTGTTCCACAGTGCCTGCTTCAGCCACCTTCATGGTCACTGAACAAACTGGTTCTCATCTACCCACTCTGCTGGGGGAAATCTTCATGAGAGACACCCTCCTAACTCACTGATGGGTCTGAAGCCTGTCAGTTACCCTCAACCTGATTTAACCCATCTTCCAAAATGGTTTATCTAGGGTATAGCCCCTGCACATGCTACAGCTTCTTGGAGCCACAGGCAAGAACTGGAAGAATCAGGTGGACACCAAAGGAGCCCTGAAAAGAGCTCAGCAGTCCTCACACCAGAGGTACTAGTCTTCCCCATGCACACTACTGGGACACCCATACACTAGAACAGCCAAAGGCAGAGAGACAGAAGGAAAAAAAAAGGTCATTGTAAAGAACAGTGAGAAGACCAGTTTGGCTGGACTCTGGAGTTCAGGAAAGGGAAGTATATTGCAAAGTCCAAAAGGTAGGCTGGTGCCAAGTTGTGATGGGCTTTAATATATTTGGTCACAGAAGTAACAGGGAGACATGGGGAAGTGATAGAGTGAGAAGGGCTCTAAAGAGGGCAGCTGCATGAAGGATGGATTAGAGATAGTAAAGAACTAGAGGCAGGGAGAACAATTAGGAGCCTACTGCAAGACTAGCCAAAAGATGGTGGATAGCCTGAACTAGGATGATGGTTGTTAGAGTTAAAAAAAGGTAATCAAGGTGAAGAGATATTAGGGAGCTAGACATAATATAACAGGTACTTGCTACTTGTCCATTTACAGTGATGACTAATGATTATGTATTCTGTGTTATACTATACTATGCCTCTTTCCTACTAGAAGCACAGATTCATAAGCATTCAGGGACCCTGTCTTTATATGTTCCCAGACTCCCAGAACTGTGCTCTACTGAATAATGCTTAATAAATGTTCCAAGCACTAAGCATGGGTTACAAAACTGTGTATACCCTTTGATCCATCAACGCCACTAGTAGGTCTGTATTGCAAAGTGATCAGAGAAAAATGGAAAGGGCAGATATATACAAAAATATTTACAGCAGTTTTCATTTTGTGGTGTTAAAGAAATGGAAAATGAGGAGATGCCCATCAACTGGAGAACAGCTGAATTAGTGACATATGATTGTGATGGAATACTGTTGTTCTATAAGAAATGATAAGCAGGGGGGCGGAGCCAAGATGGCGGAGTAGAAGCACGACCTTCCCGTGGCTGCGGCTTCCACCCTCCCCAATCCATGTAAAAAGGGGACTCTAAACAAACTTTGGAGCTGCAGAACCCACAAAATGACACAGAGAAGCTAACCTCCCGCTGACGGCAGGCCGGCAGAAATCGGCCAGCACAACGCTCTGGGAGCCGAGCCCAGCCCCGCGCCGAGGCTTTAGCCCCAGGGCGGGCCTGACCAGCCGCCAGCCAGAGGGACTCCAGATCAGCAGCAGTTGTGGCCGTTTCCAGATTTATCAATACATAGATGCTAAGGACAAGGTGAGAGGCCAGTGCAGTCTGGACTTTGGGACCCAGGAAAAGGGAGTGCGTGGCTTTTACCCCCGGATCGAGAAACCGCTGAGACGCCAGCACAACCTGCCAGCACCACGTGGCGGCTTCAGCTCCTGGCCTGCATAGTGTAGGGGGACCAAGCACCAGTCTGAGGGGTAATCGCTCTTGCTTTAACCTGCTTGGATCTGGATTGCACTCTAGGGTGGAGGTCCTGGGGTGTGTGTCCAGCTTGCCAGAGTGTGTGGAGACCTCAGAGAGGGCACCCATCTAATACCTCCGGCAGCTGAGAAAACCCCAGCGTTTGGGACGAAAACTCCCCTGTCTGGTGGCAAAGTCCTACTGTGGCAAAAAGCCCCAAAGTCAAATTATTGAGTGGCAAAATGAGCAGGCAAAGGAAACAAAGCAGACAGAAGATTCCAACATTACACTCCTATTTTGGGGATAAGAAGGAGCAAGGCATGGAACAGGAGGAAAACAGTGAAGTCAGAACTCCTGCACCAAAAGCTTCAAAGGAAAATACAAGCTGGTTACAGGCCATAGAGGACCTTAAGAAGCAGATAAGAGAAGTGGAGGAAAAATTGGGAAGAGAAATGAGAACGATGCAAGAAAATTATGAAATGAGAGTCAACAGCCTGACTGAAGAAAATAATACCTTAAAAAACAGACTGACTCAAATGGCAAAGGAGGCTCAAAAAGGCAATGAGGAGAAGAATGCCTTAAAAAGTCGAATTTGCCAGATGGAAAAAGAATCTCAAAAGCTCACTGAGGAGAATCATTGCTTCAGAATTAGATTGGAGCAAATGGAAGCTAATGACTTTATGAGAAATCAAGATGCTGTTAAACAGATCCAAACAAATGAAAGAATAGAAGGCAATGTGAAATATCTCATGGGAAAAACCACTGACCTGGAAAACAGATCCAAGAGAGATAATTTTAAAATTATTGGACTGCCTGAGAGCCATGACCAAAGTAAGAGCCTGGAAAGCATCCTCCAGGAAGTTCTCAAAGAAAACTGCCCTGTTTTAGAACCAGAGGGCAAAATAGAGGTTGAAAGAATCCACCGATCACCTCCTGAAAAAGATCCCAAAAAGAAAACTCCTAAGAATATTATAGCCAGGTTCCGGAATTCCCAGATTAAGGAGAGAATATTACAAGCAGCCAGGAAGAAACAATTTGAATATTGTGGAAACACAATCAGGATAACCCAGGATCTGGCAGCTTCTACACTGAGGGATCGAAGGGCCTGGAATGTGATATTCCGGAGGTCAAGGGAGCTGGGATTAAACCCAAGAGTCACCTACCCAGCAAAACTGAGTATCATGTTTCAGGGGAAAATATGGTCATTCAGTAGAATACAGGACTTTCAAGCATTCTTGCTGAAAAAAACAGAGTTGAATAGAATATTTGACATTCAGATACAAGAAGTAAGAGAAGCATGAGAAGGAAAGAATATGCTGTATTCCTCATGGTTTCTTTTTCCTTGCACAATTCCCATGACTGCACTGACAGATCTTGATATCCAAGAGGGAGTCTACTCACAGGATTAAAGGCAAGAATCTCAATTAGACACTCTCTGATTTCTTCAGATGTTTTTTCTAATCTTTTAATATGGGATTATAGGCAGCTAGAACCTATGTTGCTTAAAAAAAATAGTGAAGACTCTTTATTGCAAATCACAAGAAATCCACTTTTAAAAATGTCTCTTTTTCTTCATTTGAATTAATTCTAGTCTAGATGAGGATAATGAACTTTGGTCTGCTCTTATGTTATACTGAGTACAAAATAGCTTGATAAGAAATGTGAAGCATATATACTCTCCTCAATGATCTGCAGGAAAACTCCCTCAGAGACTAATTAGTCCATGCTTGTCACAAATAGGGGAGATAATTATAGGGCTTAACAGTCTATGTGGTGGATCTTATGGGAGGCAATGGGTAGATCTAAGACTGTCCTATGGATCAACCCTAATTTTTAATATTGCACATATCTTGAGAGATTTTCTTTTTGGTAGCACATCCCCCAGAGATGAAACAATGTCTCTTCCCAGAGAATGAAATCACATTTCTTTTCCAGAAGATAAAAATTGTCCAAATTAGATTATCTTTAATTAGTCTAATCTTATGAGCCATTCCATAAAGTTTATTGCATCCATGCTGGTACCATGTTACAAGATTCTTATTGAATGAACTAATATTTAGACACAGAAGCAGTGCTTATAAACAATCTTGCTGTATTTCTTTATTACAATAAAGATTCCTTTCTCAGATATAAAAAAAAAAGAAATGATAAGCAGGACGGTTTCAGAAAAACTTTGGAAGACTTATATGAATTGATACATAGTAAAGTGAACAGAACCAGAACACTGTAACAGTAACAATATTATAATAATGATCAACTGTGAAAGACTTAGCTACTTTGTTGGGGTTTTTTTTTTTTTGGAGTTTTGTTTATTTTTTACTTTTTTGAAGGGGGGAAGGCAGGGCAATTGGGGTTGACTTGTCCAAGGTCACACAGCTAGTATTAACTGTCTGAGGCCACATTTGAACTCAGGTCTTCCTGACTCCAGGGCCAGTGCTCTATTCACTGCACCACCTAGTTGCCCCAATTTAGCTACTTTGATCAATACAATGATCCAAGACAATACCAAATGATTCATAATGAAAAATACTATCGACTTACAGAGAGAAAATTCTGAGTGCATACTGAAGCATAATGCTTTTCACTTTATTTTTTTTAACAACATGGATAATTTATATGTTTTACATGAATTCACATATATAACATATCATGTTGCCTGACTTCTCAGTAAGTTGTGGAGGGGCTCAAAGGAGGGAGAGCATTTGGACTCAAAATTTTTAATACATGTTTCAAGTAACAACAATACATGGGGAAAGTGTTTCCTTTGCCTAGAAACAATTAATCATCAATGAAATGTGTTATTACCTACTATAAGAATTACAAGAAAGCATTCCAGGTCCTTCCTCTGCCAACATTCCCTGGAAAACTACCTCTTCTCTGAAATGCAATCAATCTAAATCTTCCTTCTTTTTCAAGTAGATCAACATTTCAGCATTCCTGTCTACATCAACCTCCTTCCCCCCTTCCTCAGGATTTTTAACTAATGCTAATGTGGTCATCAACCTCTTTAAATCCTAGTCTTCTATCTTTCTCAGCAATCCACAAGGTAATTTGTATCTTAAATGTTATCATCATCCAAAACTGTTCCACTTCCATGACCTTACAAATATGAAATTCCCTTCTCTCATCACAAGATCCTATCCTCCAATTTCTCCATCTTACTTCTAAGCCTAATCAAGATTACCTTGAATATATCTTTTATTTAATTATGCATACTTTCCTCAGACTGAGAATACTACTATCGCCCGTGATCTCTTGTAAGCTCTTTATATCCCTCATGGCTAGCACATTGCCTAGCACAAAGTAACTACCGTGTTTCCCCGTTAATAAGACACTGTCTTATTATTTTTTTGGACAGAAAAACACCAGAGGGCTTATTTTCAGGGGAGGGCTTATTTTAATGAACATTGACAGCAATTTTAATAAACAGGTAAATGTGAAAAAAAAAAATGTACCTTTATTCAATAAGCAAATCACTGGGGAAGAACAGGATGACGTGCTCACTGCTGCAGCTCGGAGCGCGGCGTGCATTTCACACGGGGGGGGGGTGGGGGGGGGGGACGGTGCATACAGAGGGTACCGTAATGTAGCGTGTAGTGCAGGGGATCACCTTCACTACAGTAGCAATCTCAATAGGGCTTATTTTTGGGGGAGGGCTTATTTTAGAGGAATCTTACACAGTAAGGGGAGGGCTTATTTTCAGGATAGGTCTTATTATCGGGGAAACACGGTATTTATTAAATAAATGTTTGTTGAACAAAATTATTTATCTTCACCTCTATTACTCAGGTTTCTCCCAGTTTATGAACCCAATATTCTAGCTTCAGAACCATAAAGACTTAAAATTGGAAGGAACCTAAAAGGTGATCTTGCCTAATCAATACTTAAACAATAATTCTCTATTACAACATATCCATAAGTGGTTACCCAGACTTTGCTTGAAGTTCTCTTGTGAAGGGAATTCACTATCTCCTGAGATAGTCAATTCCATTTTTTTATAATTCTACTTGTTCAGAATTTTTCCTAATCTCATTTTCTTTACAACTTCTACTCATTACTCCAAACTGTGCCCTCTATATCAAATCAGAACAAATCTAATCCCTTTTCCACATGGAAGCCCTTCGAATATTTAATATCATATTTATCAAATATTTAGTTATCATATATTTATCAAATATTTATCATATTAAAGTTAATTTTAAGAAAATTTCCCCAAAAACATGAAGGCAAAAAGTCAATATGCCTAGTAATGATTCCCTTATGGAAATATTTTTAGATTCTGTAGACATGATCCCACTGGCCACTAATAAAACAAAAGACATGGTTAAATGCCCTGGTACTTTAACTTCTATTTCTAAATTCTACAGAAACTAACAAAAGCAAACACAAGTTGGGCTCTTGCCTTAAAATCTGAAGATCAAGTGTGAATCTCCAATACTATATACAATACTCAAGAAAACCAACAGTTTTACAAGACAGAACTGTCTTAAAAGGATAGACATAAATCAAATCTTATAAATACAACTGGACAATTATTTCATCTCAGTTCAATAAATATGGTACATTGAGTAGCTCTCACAAGGAGGAACAATTTGATATAGGTTTTACTGGCTTGTTATTATAGGCTAACATGCCATTAGTCCCCTGAAATGTTTACACACATACTAAAAGGAAGAAGTCTTTAAAATCCAAACCAACAAGATGCTAAGAACAATAAAGTCTACTCTATGATCAATAGTAACAGTCCAAAGAAATGGACAGTCATTGGTGTGTTACATTTTCAGTATATACTTTGTTTTTACAATATCCGAATATATGAGCAAACAAACAAAATGAAACAGATAAACTATCTACAAAATTAACTTCCTCCTACTATTATCACATTTACAATTCTTCATTTTCCTCTATTTATGGTGGTTTGTCAAAAACTGCTCTTTCCCTTTGGCAGACAAAAGTGAATTCTTTCTGTTTTCTAAACTGCACCGACACCAAGATAAGCCCAGGAGACAAGTTTGATGCTAGAACTATCCTCAACAGGCAGTATTTGTTCAAAAAGTTTATATAAACATCATAACCAAAACATGGGCGAGAGGAAGGCTGGTTACCATAAAAAAAAAAATTTTATTATTATGGCCAACCAGCTTTACAATTTACATTCTAATGTGCCCTAGCTCATCATGATATGAGTTCAGATTCAGTGTTGGACAACCTTGTGGTCACCATTCCCCCCTTTCATAAAGAGAAAATTAAAAAGTCTTCAAAAAGGAAAACCTATAAAAGATATTATAAAGTCTAAGTCAATTTATAAGATGCCAAACAGAATGAAATACCCTGAAAAAATGACAATTATTAATGGCTTCCTCCATACAAACAAAGCCACAATCACTTTTTAAATTCTTTTAGATCTTCTAGGATCTCTTATGCCATTTTAATTGCAACCCTTCTGTGTTACCTACTTACTTTTTTGAAGTGGGAACAGGGAATGGATGCCACTAAAAGGGGCCCCAGATCTTCTCCTTGGTGGTTATCATTATGACCTTTTCCTGAAACATCAAATTGGTGACCTTTTCTGAGCCTTGTAACTGGCTCCGGAGTACTGTTGCACCCCGATACGAGATCTGCTGTTTCGTTCATGGGATACCAAGGTCTTTTTTGCAAAGATGTTTCTCCTTCTGTTCCCTCTTCTGGGAGGATGTTCTCTCAAAATAGTTGTGTTGCCCCTAAGGAAAAGAAAAATTAAATAAAATTTAGAAGTAAAAAACTGTTTAATGAGAACAAAAAAAAAAGGCAAAAATAAATGAAGAATTTGAGAAAACTAAAATAAAAATGGGAGTTTAGTCATAGCAACAAGACAGGCATGAGAATGAAATCTCAGAATATTCTTCAGTAACTAAATTTTACAGTTATATCCTAAATACTTCTGCACTGTGGTAGTCAGAAAAGTGCTGATTTGAAGTCAGGAAACCTAAATCAGAATTCCGATTTTAACTAAGCATTTGATACTACTAGTGACAACCTCCATAAATCTGTTTCTTCACATAAAAAAGGGGAAAAAGGATAAACATACTTGTGATAATTATATTGCCCCTACTAAATTCCTCCCAAAGCTTTCCTTTATAAAGGGCAGAAATTTTATATATTTATATACTTAAATTTTATACATTTATATATTTTCCTTTATAAAGTTGGCAGAAAGGACTGCCAACTCCTTCCACTTCCCATCTGCAGCTCTGCCTACTTTAAACTCTAGACAACAAGATGATCCTGGGCAGGGTAGCTCCTAGTGTCTCTTTTGCCTCCCCAACTTTGTAAACTTCCTTTTATTTGCTATCTTCTCTCATTGGATCGTAAGCTCATTATGGGCAGCAAATGTCTTTCTTTTTTGTATTTGTCCTGTACTTGGCACAGTGTAGGCACTTAACAAATATTTATTGAATTGAACACATGGGGAAATGGTAGCCAAGGAGGGATGTTTTAATATGGAAAGTTATAAAGATGGTGAATGGGGCCATAGAAGAGCAAATCTAATACATCCTATAAAACTGCTGAATGGCCCATCCAAGGGATAATAGCAAAAGAACTAGAGGGAGGAAAATTACACCCATTTTTGGAGAAATGGCTAAACAAATTCTGGTACAGTAATAAACATTCAAAGTAGTATCCTTTGCCCATCAACTGGGGAATGTGTAAACAAGTTTTGGTATATGACTGTAATGGAATACTATTGCACTTATGACAGAACACTTTTTCTATAAGAAATGACAAAGAAGGATGCTCTCAGAAAAACCTGAAATTTGCAACTCAAATTTTTTTAAAAATGTTCAAAAATTTTTACATGTAATAGGAAAAAAATAAACTATTTTTTAAAAAGTTGTATCCATGATCAAGTCTCTTTCCTTTCCAATCCATCCTTTAACCAGCTGCTTAAATGATTTTCCTAAAGTATAGGTATGAAATATAATCATACTACTCAATAAAATCCAGTAACTCTACTACCTTGTAGCTCAAAAATAAATCTTTCCTTTGGCATTTAAAGCTCTTCACAGCCTGGTTCCCTTCTTACTTTAACCACTGCCTTACATTCTACTCTCCTCCTTGCATTCTACTACAATCTAACCATGCCAGCCTACTTTGCAGTTGATCACACCAAACGTTCCATTCACTTTCTCTGTCTTTATGCTAGCTGTTCTCCATCCCTAGAATACATACTCTTCTCCTAATCTGATTCTTAGAATTCATAATTTCCTAAAGACATAGCCCAAGTATCACTTCTTCCAGGGAAGCCTTTCCTAGTATCCACCCCCGCCCTGGGCCCCAGTCATTCAGCTAGTGCTAATAACGCTTAAGGATCTATTCTATATTTCTATTTTATGTCCTGATTCATTTTAGTTTTCTTCCCCATGAGAAGGTAAGCTTCTAGAGTCAGGGACTTGTTTTGCTGTCTCTCTGTGTCTCCCAAGATTAGCATGGTAATTAACAATGTAAGCTGTTAATAAATGCATACTCATTGACTGAAACATAAACATAACAGAATATTAATGTACTATAAGATACAATAAGAAAGCTGAATACAAACATGGAAAAACTTAGAGAAAATTATATCAGAAAAACAAGATAAATAATATCAACAAAATTAAATGGAAAGAATAACCAGGCAACCGAAATTGAATTCTGCAAAATTATGACAAACCTTCACCCCAAAGAAGGCTATAAGGAGGCATTTCTCCTACCACTTCCTTGCAGAAGTAGGGGATCAAGGGTATAAATAATACATATAGCTTCAGATTTTTTTTTGATGTTCATTAATTTGTTTCAGAGCTTTTTTGTTTTTCTTCCCTTTTTATTATTCACTAAAATAAAAAATGGCTCTTTGGGAATGCTTGGTATTAGGTAAATGTAGGTGATGTAAAAACAAAAGATACTTAAAGAAAAAAAAATTAAACCAGAAGGATAATGGACAAAAAAAAGTTAAGAATCTATTACAGACTGTTCTATTGTTCTATATAATAAGGTTGTATCACAAACACACCATTTGAACATTACAGGTTCCAATGTGCTAAAAAAGTAGAAATGGCACTAAAGAAAACAATGCTTAGAAAAACAGCTAGACAAAAAACAAGTATATACAGAGGAGATTCAAGTAAGAAAGAACCATTTTGAGGTCACTGGGCACCAAGGCACTAATCTCATGATTTCTTAAAGAGCAGAAGATAACAGTTAGAAAGAATCATAAATAACATTACTATGGAAAAAAAGAATAAAATACTGAGATACATATATATATATATATATATATACACACACGTATGTATGTATTCGTGTATAAATAAAATCTTGTCCATTCAGCTGTGTCAGACTCTGTGATTCCTCGGACCATACTGTCCACAGATTTTCCTGCCAAAGATACTACAGTGGTTTGACATTTCCTTCTACAGAGGATTAAGGCAAACAGAGATTAAGTGACCTGCCCAGGGTCACACAGCTAGTATCTTGAGGCTGGATTTGAATTCATGCCTTCCTAACTCCAGGCCCAGTGCTCTATCCACTGAGCTACCAAGCGCCTTCTAGACTATATCTACCTTCTCATAAAAATGTTCTAGTGCTAAGAAATATAGACAGAAATAGATACATTGGGGGAGGGAGGTCTTTTTAAAAAATATAAAGAAAAGTATAAAACAGGAAAACATGTGCTTGCAAAAGACATAAGTCCATGTGAGAGATTTCCTATAGAAAGTTAACATGTTCTTGTTTTCAGATGACATTATTCTGATTACATCAAAGTTCAGAACAATGCAAAGCTTCCTAAAACAGACCTATAAACACATAAAAAGAATCTGACCTAATAATTTACAAGGCAAAACCAAGCAGATAAAAATAGCCTACTGCCCCAACAAGAGACAATAAAATAGCAGTAGCACACTATAATGGATAGAAGGGTAGCCTTGGAGTTAATTGGACTGTCACATTCTTTACTAGCTACATGAACTTAGGGAAGTTACTTTACCTCCTAGTACCCCAGGTAACTCAGACTATAAACTACAGATGAGTTGAGAATCTAGACAAGTGGAGGGAGTTTCTACTCTAAATGAGAGATATCCATAACAATCCTGAGTGCAGCTGCAACCAGATGGAAGTGTAACTGGAAAATAATAACAAAATAAATAAAAATGCTACATACATGATACTACATCTTAAAACTAAAAATAAAAACTTTCTTTGAATGTATTTTTTAAGATTATGAAAATAAGCAGTTTATCACGTTTTATTCATTCTTATTTGTTAATAATAATTAGCATGACAATAGCTGAACTGTAGTTTCATCATTCAGCCAGTTCTGATCTTTAAGGAGTTACTTCCTTCAGCAAGTTTTGGTCCCTCTTTTACTAAGTGTAATGGAAATACAAATTTAAAGATCTTCCCTGCCCTTAGGCCCTTTGATAGGCTTAAGAGACTCTGAGAACCTTCCTTGATTTGAAAATATACTGCCTCCTAATAGGCTGAATGTGGTCACATGAAACCTGTGGCAGGAGGCTTGGTTTTCAGGAATGCCCACACCTTGATGCTGTGTGATTGGGCAATGGGTCAAGAGGGTGGTTACATTCTCTGACCCAGGAGAAGGCTATATAATCCCTGATGTGAGGCTTTGCTTTGGGGCTCACTTTGAGAAATGTTCTGTGATTTGATCAGATGAAACTCTGGCAAGTTGTTGAGAGCGCCCCCTCCCCCCCCTTTGAAAAACCCAGATGTTGATTTGGTATGGATGTAATGGTTGGACAGTATGGAAACCTGTCTACTTGATCTGTTTCTCTGTCTTGGTAATTCTGTCTGTATACTCTGAAGTTCGGGGTGCTGGCCTTTTTCCCCTGAACTAGGTAAACGATACATATTTGACTGAGTAAAGTAAGCTTGTTAACCAATTTTGAGTTGCTTTCCTTTAACAAAGCAGATCCGAGAACCTGTGTTGGCAGCCATCCTGGGGACGCTGGGGTGCTTGCTGCTACACTAAGCAGCTAATTCTTTTCAAATTTTCTTGAATAGCTCATTTCTTTGCCCAATTTTTCCTCTACTGCTCTTTTTGATTTTTTAAAAAATTGTTTTGCTCTTTTTAAAAATCTCCCTCTTAGCTCTTCTAGAAATTCTTGTTGGGTTTTTTCCAATATGCATTTTTCTTTGAGGCTTTGCTTCTAGATGTTTTCAAGTCCTTGAGTTGGCACCTTGAGCTCCCCAGTCACCACAACAGCTTTTCATGGTCAAGTTTTATTTCTGTTGTTTGCTAATTTTTCTGGCCTACTTCTTGATTCTGGACTTATGCTAGAGTTCAACTCTGCTAACCTCTGAGGAGTGTCTGGCCTGAGCTCCTGTCTTTTATGCCCTTCTACTTTCACAGCTTAATTTGAAGGCCTGTCAATTTTTGCTGATTCCAAAGTGGTCTCTTCACTGCCCTCTGGGTTTATACTCTGCTCCTTATACTGGCAGGCTCCTGTTCCCTCACAAATGCAACTGCTCCTCTTTGCTCTGGAACTAGGTAATAGGTGACAAGCGCTTCTAGACAGTGCCTATTTCTGCTCTCAGTACTAGTACAGGGGCCCCAGGATCTGTTTCTGCGTGGGTTTTTAGTACCCTTATTGTCCCTGGGTTGCTCTTCCCAGCTGCCAGAGTCAGATGCCATTTCTGTTCCTGTGTTATGATGCTCTTGCTCAGCCCCTACCCTAATGTCTACAAACTTCTCTATCTTCCTAAGCTATCCTGGGGAAAGGAAAATTGACTCACTATGACTTTTTTTTCTTAGCTTCCAGCTCAGAATTCAGTATGGCACATTTTCTAGGTCACAGTAGAAGAGGTTTTAGGGAAACTGAAGCAAAGCTTTTACCTCTTACTCCACCATCTTGATTCCACCCTTGATGGATTTTAAAAGACAAATTTCTATTCTCAAATATATAGTTGTTATTAGTAATTCTGGAGAAGGGAAGAGCTGATTGCTGGAAGTAGGAGGTAAGGAGGTGGTTTACACAGTAATTTAGTGGTCAACCATGAGGAAGCTCAGGGTGTATAGGGATAGCAATGAAAGCTTAGCATAAGTAGCAGAGGTCACAACTTTACACACAAGCATAGGAGCAAAATGGCTGAACAATTCTTGAAGTCTCAGTTCACAGTCAAGCTCCTATCTTTGCAAATCACAATCTATTTTTGGTGAAAACACAGAAAATATAAGAATTATAAAGAATTTCATGATATTTTTAGCATCTGAAAGACTATTAGTAAAAAAGCAGCAATGTGCATTTTCCTTTGCATGTTAGCTATTCTAATGGTGTTATAAATTATGTATTTTCATTTGACTAAGCACCTTGTAGTACATTAAACATGCATTCATTTCTATGCCCTTGTTCAGTACTGAAGCATTCATGGGTTAGGAAGCCTTTGCTATTGGCAAAGTATCACGGTGGTGGCAAGCAAACCTCTGACATTCATACAGAAAGCAGCTGGGAGATTGTTATTTCTGAGAATGTAAAAGAAGCCAAAGTGTTAAGCATCTCTTCTCCATTGCTGTTCTCCTCATACTATGTATGTTCCATTTCTCATGGAAGTGTCTATCACATTTTGAAATTCACACCCCATCAGTAGCCTAGTGGGTGAAGGTTAAATGGCAAGTAAATTAATTCTACCCCAATGTTCTTTTAACCCAATTGATCTATAGTTTTTGCCTGCATACCACTGAAATTCATTGTGTTAAATGGTATGCAGGAAATGATATTTTGTTGCTTTCACATTCAACAAGCCTCTTCTATGGGTAACAGAGTTAAGGGAAAGAAGAGTCTGCTTTTTGGAGGGCAATTGGGGGTAAGTAACTTGCCCAAGGTTACATGGCTAGTGTTTTTGTGTGGGTGTTAAGTGTCTGAGACCAACACCAAACTCAGGTCCTCCTGACTCCAGTGCTGGCACTCTACTCACTGCGCCACCTAGCTGCCAAGAAAGAAGAGTCTTAACTGAAACTTATTTTCTAAGGTATAATAAAATTATAAACAAATTTATCACTAGAAAGATAAAATTATAAATGTTTTTAAACTTATTTAATTTCTATTTTCTAGGAAGGGTATAAAGCATATCACATAAAAGCAGTAAGAAAGATTAACAGAAGAACATAGAATGTTTTAGACAAAGTGGGAGCTACATTACTTTTCTAAAGTAAAGAATGAAATTTTATGCTTAGTTTGTAAGCCCAGTATTAGTAGGAATTATATTTAATTATATAATTATAATTAATTCCCCAAGGAATATAATTTAAAACATCACCATGAAATTCACCATTGTGAACATGATTGACATTTTTGAAAAATTGACATTTGTGAAATCTGCACTTCAAAAACAAAAAAAATTTACAAAAATCCATGAAGATATAGCACAAGTAGTCAAAACAAATTCTGTTATTTCAAAACTCAGCTAAATATTCAAAATATCTTAGTGAAGGTAAATTTGTGAAGGATTATGTGGCTAAAAGGGCAGCTAGGTGATACAATGGATAGGGCACTGGGCTTAGAGTCATAATACTTGAGTTCAAATACAGTTTTAGACATTTATTAGCTGTGTGATCCTGGACAAGTCATTTAACCCTGTTTGTCTCAATTTCCTCATCTGTAAAATGAAGTAGAGAAGAAAATGCAAAACCACACTAGTATCTTTGCCAAGAAAACCCCAAATGGGGTCATGAAGAGTGCGGCACAACTGAAAAGACTTGAACAATATATGGTAAAAACCACTGAAATTCTTGATCCTGAGAAAGTTAAAACTCTTCAGAATATTTCATCATTATGAAATAATGCTGCAGAAAGAATTAATGAAATTGCTGCTGACACCAATGGAAAACTTCAAATTGGAAAACTGACTCTTTTAATTGTGGTGAATGAAAAGTAAACCTATTAGTAGACTGGCTCAAGTAGCCATATTTATTCATGCATGTGATGAAAATCTTACTGTGAGTGAAGAGTTAGATGATATTCTTTCTCTTAATGATATAACAGGTAAAGATATTTTAACAGAAATATATTAACTTTCAAAAAGATATGGTCTTCCATAAGACACGTGTGTGTCGGTCTACAGTCTGTCTACAGCAATGACAGGACAAACTGGTTTGTAACTAAAATTACTGGTTAAGCAGAATGAAATTCAATCAATCAATAAACATGTATTAAGCACCTACTATGTTCCAAGCACTGTGCTAAGCACTAGGGATAGAAAGAGGAAAAACAGTCTTTGTGCTCAAAGAACTTATAATTTAATGGGGGAGACAACATGCAAACAAATATATACAAAGTAAGTTATATACAGGATAAATAGGGAAATAATCAACAGAGGTAAGGAACTGGAATTAAAAGGAGTTGGGAGAGGCTTTCTGTTGAAAGTGGGATTCCAGTTAGGACTTAAAGTAAGCCAGGGAGGTCAGTAGAGTGGAGGAGAGAAAGCATTCCAGGCATGGGGAATAGCTAGGGAGAATGTCCAGCGCCCAGAGATGGAGTGGTCTTATTCATGGAACAGCTAGAAGGCCAGTGTCACTGGTTCAAAAGAGTATATGCCAGGGAATAAGGTGTAAGAAGACTGGAAAAGCAAGAGTGCCTGGGATAAGAAGTGCTTTGAGTGTTAAGCAGAGCATTTTGTATTGGAGGAGACAGAAAGTCACTGTAGTTTACTGTGTATGGGGATGACATGATGAAACTTGCACTTTAGGAAAACCATTTTTAGTGACTAGAGGAGAAAATAGAGGGGGAGAGACTTGAGCTTGGTAGACCCCTACCACATTATTGCAATAATCCAGCGGTGAGGTGATATGGGCCTACATTAGAGTGGTGGCAGTGTCACAAAAACAAAGTGGTGTATGAGAGATATTGCAAAGGTGAAATCAACCCGCCTTGGCAACAGATTGGATTCGAGGGGTCAGGTCTAAGGGTAAAAGCATAATAAGGAATCCAGGATGACTCCTAGGTTCCCAGCCCTCTGAGGGACTAGGAGGATGGTGCCCTCTACCATAAAAGAGAAATAGGACAGGGGATGGTTGAGAGAGAAAGGTAATGCTCTCCATTTTGGACATATTTGAGTTTACGATATCTACTGGACATCCAGTTGAAGATGTCTGAAAGACAGTTGGAGATGAGAAGAATTTGGGGGAGGAAAGGCAGATTTGAGAATCTTTAGAGATGATAACTAAATCATTGGAAGTCAATGAAATCACCAAGTGAAGCAGTTAAAAAAGAGAACAGAAGATGGCCAAGGACAGAATCCTAAGTGACACCTATATTGGGAATAAGATCAGAGGAGTAGTCAGGTGTTATGGGAATGGGAGTCTGAAGATCTTCCCTGCCCCTTGGCCCTCTGATAGGCTTAAGTGACTCTGAGAACCTTTCTTGATTTGAAAATATACTTTGCCCCCTAACAGGCTGAATGTGGTCACATAGAGCCTGTGATGTGAGGCTTGTTTTTTCAGGAATGCCCACACCTTGTTACTTTGTGATTGGGCAGTGGGTCAAGAGGGTTGTGACATTCTCTGACCCAGGAGTAGGCTATATATACCCTGATGTGAGGTTTTGCTTTGGGGCTCACTTTGAGAAAAGTTGTATGATTTGACCAGATGAGACTCTGGGCAGCTGTTGAGCCCCATGGCTTTGAAAACCCAGATATTGGTGCTTCCCTCTCTGGTAACTGATTAGGTATGGATATAATGGTCAGACAGTTGGAAGCCTGTCTGCTGATCTGTTTCTCTGCTTGTGACTTGTTTGTATTCTCTGAAGTTTGGGGTGCTGACCTTTTCCCCCCCTGAACTAGGCAAATTATAAGATTAAATTGATTAAATCTGATTAAAGCAAGACTGTTAACCCATTTTGAGTTGCTTTCCTTTAGAAAAGCAAATCTAAAATCCTGTGTTGGCAGCCACCTTGGATATGCTAGGGTGCTTGCTGCAGAGTATAAAGGAGGAGACAATGATCAACAGTGTCAAAGGCTGCAGAGAGATGAAGGAGATAGAGGATTAAGAAAAAAAAAAATCACTGGATTTGGCAACTAAGAGATCATTAGTAACTAGAGAGTAATTTCCATAGAATAATAAAGTCAGAAGCCAGATTGTAAGGAGTTAAGAAGAGAGAATGTAGAAGCACTTATTGAAGTCTTTTCAAGTTTAGCTAGGGTCAGAAAAGATATAGGGAATGGAAGGATCAAATGGGGATTTTTTTTTCAGGACAGGGAGACATGGGTATGTCTGTGAGAGCAGGAAATAACACAGTAGAGAAGGAAAGATTGAAAATAAGTGAAAGAATGGGGATAACAGAAGAGACAATCTGTTAGAGGAGATGAGATGGAAGGGGATCACTTGGACAGGTAAAGGGGTCAGCCTTGGTAAGGAGTGAGACCTTTTCTTCATATTAAACTGGAGGAGGCATCTGAGTAATAGCAAATGAAAAAAGAAGGGAGAAGAGGGAATCCACAGTTAATGGCCTCAAAAAAAATTTTTTTTTTTTTTTGGTAAAATATGAGGCAAAGTTCTCAACTGAGAGACTGGGGAGAGGGGAAGCCAAGGGAAATTTGAAAGGAATGAAAAGACTTGGAAGAACAATAATTATTTTGAGTAGAAGAGTGAGTTGCTAAAGGAGGTATAGTAGGATTGCCTAGCAGGCATGAGCACCCAGTTAAAATTGCTCCTGATAATAAATCTCAGTATATTCACTGTATTATATACTAGTATTATATTCAAAAAGTGAAAATGGAACATGTGCTGGTTTGTTAAGAAAGCAATGAATTATATATGTCCTCAGGGACTGAATCAATGCCAGTTTTCTTCATTACTTTTGGAAATTGAAAGTGAACAGGAAGATTTACTTTATTATACAGAAATTCACTGGTTTTCCTGTCAGGATTTTTTTTTTTTTGATAACTTTGCCATGAAATAAAAAATGTTTTTTTAGAAATGAAAGGGAAAAGTCACCAGAATTTAATAAGAACTGGTTTTAAAGGTTGGCTTTCATCATAGATATTAGGTATAACTATATATAGATATTAAATGAGGTGAATTTAAAACTTTAGGGATGAAACCAGGCTTTAACACTTAAATACAAATCCATTAAAGCATTTAAAACTTGATCTTGGGAAAAAGCAATTAAAACATTGTGGTTTGACTCCTTTTTCTTTGCTTCTTTTTTTGGAGGGCAATTGAGGTTAAGTGACTTGACTAAAGTCACACGGCTAGTTTTTGTGTTAAGTGTCCGAGGGACTCCTTTTTCTACATGTAAAAATGATTAAGTCATTTGATTCTTATAATTTCAATAAGTATGCCTCAAACATTCAAGAATTATTATTTGAATTTGAAAGGCTATTCAAAGAATTCAGAATGTGTGAAAAACAACTTTTTAAAAAACTATTTGTGGCTTCATTTTCTCTTGATATCTAGAGTGTGAAAAGTAACAATCAAATGGAACTTTGAAATTCAACGAAACAAGTGTTTAAAAAAAAGTATAATGAAGTCAGTATTCGATTTTTACTCTTACTTACCAACATATTTTTTTTAATGCACATGTCTGTTGCAAGAATCTTAGCAATGTTGGGTAATACATACCTAAATGGGCAATTATTTTCACTACTGAAGATTTAAAACTTCATATAGGGTGAGAGTAACAAATAAGCATTTATCATCCATGCTGAAAACTACATTACCACAAAGCATTATACCAGATATTGGTAAAATAATTTCTGGCAAAAGACTCCAAGTTTCAAGCAAATAATACTAAATTAATTCTGCATCTTTTTGAAGTGATGTTTTGTAATGATTCTGAATCTATTCAATATTAAAACATAAAACTGTAGGCTTCTTTTTTTTTTTTTTTTGCTTTTTGGAGGGCAATTAGGGTTAAGTGACTTGCCCAAAGTCACACGGCTAGTGTGTCAAGTGTCTGAGGCCGCATTTGAACTCAGGTCCTCCTGACACCAGGGCCAGTGCTCTATTCACTGCGCCACCTAGCCACCCCTGTAGGCTTCTTTTTATCTATAACTAGTTCCTACCAGATTTGCATGAATGTATTTAATATATACATATATAAGTACACATAAAAATGGAAACAAATAGTCAAATTCATAATACTAATACAATTCATTTTTATAAACTAATTCTATCTAGCTCCTATATTATTTTAATGTGTTGATGAACTAATAAAATTAAATACAGAAACATGTGGCTTTTCTGGGTCAATATCTGACTCACAGGGATCCTTCTGTACTCTTTGACTCCATGGCTCTAAACAACAGATATCACCACAACCACCAACCGGCACCACCTCTTTCCCCCAACACATATAAGGGATAAGCAATTCATTAAACCAAGAATTCTATTTAAAAAATTTTTATTTTACTTTATTTTCCATTGCAAATTCTCTCCCTCCTGCCTCCCTTCCTTCACCCACTGAGAAAACAAGAAAAAATAAAGCCCATTAGAAATATGTATAGTTATGCAAAACAAATTCCCTCATTACTCATATCAAAAAAAATGAGAAAAGATAAGAGCAGTGAAAAAAAGAATATACTTTTCAATCTGTCCTTTGAATGCATCATAGCATGTTTCAATAATGAGTCCTTTAGAAATGTGGTGGGTTGTTGTGTTGATCAGAATCCTTAAGTCTTTCAAAGTTGATCTTTCACAAAATTTCTGTTCTAGTTCTGTTGTTAACTTCACTTTGCATCAGATCATACAAGTTTTCTGAAGCTATCCCCCTTCCTCATTTTTTTTTACAGAACAGTAATCCATCATATTCATATGCCATAACTAGTCCATATACTAAACCAAGGAGGTTTATTATGTCTATTTTACAGCCAAGAAAATCAAGACTACCCTATATCACAGTAGCTAAGTTACAATTAGAACTGCATCCCAATGCAATATGGATCTAGCCACTGATAACTCCATTACTAGGTCAAACAGCTCATTCTCATTATCTTCAAAACTACACAGAAGGGGCGGCCAGGTAGCACAGCAAGTAAGAGCACTGGCTCCAGTGTTGAGAAGACCTGGAGATCAAATCCCGGGCTCAGACACTTAGCACTCACCCAGAAACACCTGGCCGTGTAACCTTGAGCAAGTTACTTAACCCCAATTGCTTAGGGGCGGCCAGGTGGCTCAGCGAGTGGGAGCGCCGGCTCCAGTGTTGGGACGACCTGGAGATCGAATCCGGGCTCAGACACTGAGCACCACACCCAAAAATAACTGGCCGTGTAACCTTGAGCAAGTTACTTAACCCCGATTGCTTAAAAAAAAAAAAACTACACAG
Source organism: Petaurus breviceps papuanus (assembly GCF_028583685.1). NCBI lineage: Eukaryota > Metazoa > Chordata > Mammalia > Diprotodontia > Petauridae > Petaurus > Petaurus breviceps. The sequence goes on from NW_027185867.1 coordinate 6,971,609, forward strand.
AAGTTCTTCATATTCACATTTATTGATAGTTAAGTTCAAAACAAGAAAATTTTAAAAAGAAAAACAAGAAATTACATAGGAATACAACTCTAACATATTTTCCAGATAGTTTTGCAAAAATCTATTATATTAATAGTCTCTGCATAATAATCTTTATTTCAAGTGCATGCAGAATAAAAACAGTAATATTTAATGTCTCTTGACATAAATTTCACACTAAAGCATTAGAAAAACTCAAAACAAAAACAAATTCTTAGTGAGATGTTTTCCAATAATAAATCATAGAAGAGTGAAGAGTCACTACATAAAAGAATGCTACTGGGAGTTGCCTCAGATAGTATAGTAGTCTAGAGTAGATAAAAAAAGCTGCCACTTGAAGAGGGGAGATCAGAGACCTAAGGAACATTTTATTTTATTTTTAAACTTAACAATTAAACTCTTAGATGGAAATTTTCACACAGTGCCTAGTTGTGTGGAGGTGAATCTGGATTATCAAAAATCGGTCAGTAAAGCTTAAGGTCTTAGAGGTCCTATCCAAGCTAGAAAAGCTTCCAGTATGGACTGCAAAAAGAGAATTTTTTAAACTGAGGGGCTAGCCATGATAGGTTTAGAGAAACTCACCACAAAGTTGGCTGTTGGAGGCTGAATTTTTTAGCCAAAGCAAATTTTTTTTAAGCAATTGGGGTTAAGTAACTTGCTCAAGGTTACATGGCCAGGTATTTCTGGGTGTGGTGCTAAGTATCAGAGCCCTGATTCGATCCCAGGTCATCTGCACTCTGGAGCAGGTGCTCTTACTTGCTGTGCTACCTAGCCGCCCCTAGCCAAAGCAATTTTAAAAGACCATCTACTAAGAGTTTCTAAGGAATATTCATCCTGATAAAATCAGATACCTGAAATATTTAGGTAACAATTTTAGGTATACAATGCAAAGCCTAGAAGCTTCCACTTGTTGTAAAAATATCATTTAGGTAAATAAATCAGAATCTAAAATTGCAAACTTCCAAAAGCTTCATGTTCTCAATAACGACCTAATACAACAAAAACAACATTCTTTTATCACTCAATAAATAAATTACACTAAAATAAACTAGTTTATAAAACATCCCTCTAGAGGTATGGGGATGAAGAAATGAAATGTGCAATTCTGAAGGTGTGAACTGTCTACTACTCAAAGAACCAAACTACCAAAAAACATGAAGTAAAAATATACTGTAACAATGTTCAAATTTTTCTGAAAAACAATTCCATTTAACATGAATTTCAGAACACTATCTTTTCCACTTGTGTCACTGTAAACTGTACACAGAAACACAAAGCAGGTGCTCATTACACAAACAAAAAGAAAACAAAGTTGAAATTGTAGCTTTCATACTGCACCTCTAAAATATCGTGCTCTTAAAACTCCCTTCTCCCTCAAATGACCACTGAACCTGAGCTTTCTTTTGTCTTCAAAAATATCAATATTTATATTTAGATGCTATCACAGTAAAATAAGAACTGAGGTCTTTCCAGTCACATCACTCTGCTTATGATCTTCTGAGTATACCATATACTATTTATTAGTTCAAACTAATCATTATGGTGTCTAAGTTTTGAAGAGCCACAACCCTAGAGCCTCAATAAACTGAAATGAACTGCATATATCTCTGACTCATTTAAAAAGTAAAGGAGTAAAAACAGAAGTTTGGTTTTGCTGAGAGGTGTGATTAATTTTCTATTATATTAATCAAATTAAAATTGAGGTTTTTTCTTTTCTATTTCCTCATTCAGGGACCAGTCCTTGTAGATCAGTCAACCTCTGAAAGACAGGACTGAAGATAAAACCAAATCCTCCAGGAACATTCTCCTCAATCTTGTGAGATAACACACTAGCAAAGCTTGCTTCTGATTAAAGTGTAAACAGATTCTAATCTAGTGGTCTGGGTGGAGATGGATTCCTTGGTGAGGAATGCTAGAGTCTCAAGATCAAGTCAAGTTCTCAGAAGAAGCTAAAGACTTTTAGATCAACTCATTAAAATGTTCACCTCCTTATTAATCCTTCACCAATGAGGGTTGATTTTCACCTGTCAGAGGCACCTCCTTTTCCAAAGGTATTTAAGCATTCAGGGATCTCTATGGCTTTTGTCTCAGGTTACCGTGACCACTGACCTTCAATTTATTGATTAATTGCTAGCCTAATTAATAAGTTGATTACTTATTACTCAGAAACAGCCTTGCCAAAGAGTTAGATGTTTTAACAGGAAAGAATTTAGAAGGATGGAGAATGAAAGCAACTCCCTCTTTGGATACTGGCTCTCTAATGTGGTCATCATTTTACAAAAGAAATTATTCTTTATTGCTTTTGTAGCTTAAAAATGTTTTTCATTTTGTTCAAATAATACATAAGCTTCATACTTCTGCCCTTAAAATGCTCTTCAAATTAAAAGTTCTAGACAGTTTCTTCCACTATAGCAAAGAGGCTAGATTTTTAAGGTTATTATATGGCAATAATTTAAAATTTTTATTAGTAATAAAATTTTTGACTGGGAATAATGAAAAAGTCCAAGTGCACAATCAAAATCATCCTATTTGTGCTTCCCTCACCACTGAGCTCAACAAGTGAGGATTTCTGTTTGCTATTACTGCTGTGATTCTCTGACATTTTGAAGAAACTACTTCTTTACATCATGTTTTAAGAACTCAGCCACACCAAAAGAATAATCCACAAGCACTGTCAAAAAGTAATATCCTACAGAAAAGTGTAACAGCATTCTATACAAGCTCACCCAATTCATTACTAAACATGTTAAACTACAAACTCTTACTGAATGATAAAGATAAATAGATGCAAAAAAAATCAGAAACTTCTTTCAATTACCTATACCTTTATCTTCTGGAAAGGAACTAATCTAAACAAACAAGAAAAGGAAGGGAACTGCAAATTTTGCACCCACAAGCAATTTTCCCAATAAGGTTTCTTCCCAAGGTTAAATATTTCTGCTGACCTAAGTATTCATTTAGTTACCTGTGTAGTCTATTTTTAAGAGACCAGATAAAACAAATGTTTGATTTTTTAAATTCCTGTTTTCCTAAGGAAGGGGGGATATAGGTAGGAGGAGATTTGTAGCAAATAGAGAAAAGATAGTCTTTCCTCTGTAAAAAGGGGGAGTTTTGCTTTGAGACCAAAATTCTTCTGGTTCTAGATTTACCCCTACTTAGCTATATATGTGACTTTGGGTAAGTCACAACCTATCAAGGCCTCAATTTCCTTCATCATTACTAAAATAAGTATGCTACTAACCTTGGGCAAGTTACTTAACCCCAACTGCCCTCCAAATGGCAAAAAATAAAGTAAAATAAAATAGGTAGGCTAGCCTCAATTATCTCTATTAAGTTCTGTCCAGCTTTAAAATATGATCCTACAATAGTGAGGAATATTTATATAGTAGATTACTTTGCACTAGTTGCATTTTTATTCCATCTTTCTTCACATCAGTATGTATACAGATCAGTATGTATACAGATGTCATACACAGATGTGCCACAAGCTTGGGATCAAACTGGTCTTACTCTATGAAGTAAGGTCTTACTCTGTTTATATTCTCCCACAGATGCTTCCAGAGCCCCAAATCACAATGCTGAGGCAGCTTGCAATATGTCAGAAGTACTAAATTCAACATTCATTAAACAGCCAATCAGTGCAAAGTATTCATGTTGTAATGGATAGAGTTGAGCTCAACTGAAGACATGAATTCAATTCCCACATCTGAAACCTACTGGCTTTGTAACCCTAGACAAGTCACATAATCTCTTTAGGCAACTCTCTATTAAATTTATTGCTTACTATGTGTCAAATAAGCTTAAGCTCTACAGATATAAATGATAAAAACCAAGAGAGTCACTGTTCTTACAAGCTAATTCTCTAATTGGAGGAAACAACACATGAAAGGGAACTGAATTAGAGGCCCAGATTCTAAGGGTATATAAGTAGGATAGATGGCAAGGAATAGGGGTTCTTAGGTTGGGAGGGAGGGCAAGGGATTACGTTGTGCATGTGTGCATCAGTCTGTCAGATACCTTTAGCGGTCAGTGGCAGGACAAATGGCAAAGCCATCCCACTTGAAAACAGTGACTTACATCTCATTTAAATCATGTGAGTACTCAAACATCTCCTATGGGTTTTGGGCAGCCAAGGAAAAGGAGAAAACAAAACAGAAGGGGAATAAACAAACTACATTAATAAGATATACTCATGAAGGAAATCATCCAAAAAAAACAAGGAGGAAGTATGTTGAAAAGCATATGAGTAAAGATCAGCTGAGGGAAAAAAAAGAAATAATTCTATCATTAGGATATACAACAGATCACCTGGACAAAAAGAGGAAATAAGACCTCAAATCAAATTTTGGAGCAGCAGAGTCAACAAAAGAGGTTCAGGTAAGACATTTTTCTCATCTAAGAAAACTAAGGAGGTCAGCAGAAGTTGGTAACAAGTCTGTCCAAAGCAGCAACAATAGCAGCAGCAGCTTCAGAAATTCTCAGGCCAGAGGCAGTTGGGCAAAGAAGTACAGGATCAGAAAACAGTTCAAAAAGAAATTACATGGGACCTTCTGCTGGCACTGGGTGAGCCACCACTGACTGGCAATATCACTGGCCATACACAGTCCTGGCTCACAGTTCCAAGATGGAGAAGAGTCCATGTGGTCAGTCACAAGGTAAAGACCAAAGCACTAACCAGGAGAGCAGTGACCACACCTCTCCTAGGATCATACAACCTTGGAAGCACGAAAAACTTGCAGACCCCCAGAAGCAGCTCTGAAAATAGCAGGACCAAAAAAAAGACAACAACCAACCTGAAGTTTAGCATAGTGCCTCCCCATCCCCAGGTGAGCAGAGCCCAATTGTAACATAAAGATAAAAATCAAGAAATAGACTGAAAATGAGAAAAAAACAAAAAAATAATTTGATCATAAAAACCTACTATGGTAGCAGGGTCTCAGAAGAAAACAATGTGAAAACAGCTACAAAGCTTCAAAGAAAACTGGTCAGCTGACTCAAACCTAACAAGAATTCCTGGAGGTTAAAGAGATAAGCAACAGAAGAAAAATTAAGAAAAGAAATGACAGGGGGGCAGAGTCAAGATGACAGAGTAGAAACAGGACTTCCAAGGGGCTCCCATCCCACCTCCTCCAATTCATGTAAAAAATGACTAAACAAACTTTGGAGCTACAGAACCCACAAAATGACACAGAGAAGCTAACACCCCGCTGAACACAGTCCAGCAGGCCGGCAGGAAGGGGCCAGCACAGTACTCTGGGAGCAGAGCCCAGCCCTGAACAAGACCGAGGTTTTAGCCTCAGGGTAGACACAACCAGCTGCCAGCTGGAGGGACTTCAGAGCACCAGCAGCTATGGCAGTTTCAAGAATTATCAACCAATAGATGCTAAGGACAAAGTGACGGGTCAGTGCAGCGTGACTTTGGGACCTGGGAGTTCATGAGTTCAGTCCGGCCTTTACCCCCCTTAATTCCCCAGGGCAGGAAGCAGCTGAGGCACTGCAACCATACAGCCACTGCCACGTAGCTCTGGGCCTGCAGATCGTAGGGGAACCAAGCAACCAGTCTGAGGGGTAATCTCTCTTCCTTTAACCTGCATGGATCTGGATGACTGTCTGGAGTGGAGGTCCTGGGGTGCAAGAGCAGTGTGCCAGAGCTTGTGGAGGCTTCAGAGAGGGAAGCCAATTAATAGTTCTGGCAGCTGAGAAAACCCCAGAAATTTGGGACAAAGAGTTCTACTATGGCAAAAAGATGAAAAGTCAAGTAACTGAGCGGCAACATGAGCAAGCAAAGGAAATAAAACATGCAAAGCAACTTTAGATTCCTTTTTGGGGGACAAAAAGTATCAAAACATGGAACAGGAGGAAGACAACAAAGTCAGAATTCCTGCACCAAAAGCTTCCAAAAAAATATGAATTGGTTACAGGCCATGGAGGATCTTAAGAAAGGTTTTGAAAACCAAATAAGAGAAGTGGAGGAAAAACTGGGAAGAGAATGATGCAAGAAAATCATGAAAAGAGGGGCAGCCAGGTAGCACAGCGAGTAAGAGCACCGGTTCCAGTGTTGAGAAGACCTGGAGATCGAATCCCGGGCTCAGACACTTAGCACCACACCCAGAAATAACTGGCCATGTAACCTTGAGCAAGTTACTTAACCCTGATTGCTTAAAAAAAAAAAAATGATGAAAAGAGAGTCAATCTGACTGAAGAAAATAACACCTTAAAAAACAGACTAACTCAAATGGCAAAAGAGGCCCAAAAAGCCAATGAGAAGAATGCCTTAAAAAGCTGAATTTGCCAGGTAGAAAAAAAAAAACCTCAAAGGCTCACTGAAGAGAATAATTCCTTCAGAATTTGATTGGAGCAAATGGACTTTATAACAACTTTATGAGAAATCAAGATACTTTTGAGAAATCAAGATACTATTAAACAGATCCAAACAAATCAAAAAATAGAAGGTAATGTGAAATATTCTCATTGGAAAAACCACTGACCTAGAAAATAGATCCAGGAGAGATTATTTAAAAATTATTGGACTACTTGAAAGCCATGATCTAAAAAAGAACCTAGAAATCATCCTTCAAGAAATTCTCAAGGAAAATTGCCCTGATGTTTTAGAACCAAAGGGCAAAATAGATAAGAGGTTGAAAGAATCCACCAATCACCTCCTAAAAAAGATCCCAAAAAGAAAACTCCTAAGAATCAAGATCAAGGAGAAAATATTACAAGCAGCCAGGAAGAAACAATTTGAATACTGTGGAAACACAATCAGGATAAGACAGGATCTGGCAGTTTCTACACTGAGGGATCAAAGGGCTTGGAATGATATTTCGGAGATCAAAGGAGCTGGGATTAAAACCAAGTATCACCTACCCAGCAAAACTGAGGATCATGTTTCAGGGGAAAATATGATCATTCAATGGAATAGAAGACTTTTCACGCATTCTTTTTTTTTTTCAAATGCTTTATTAACTTCTGATTTATATCATTCATTTCCGCCAGATTTTGAGTTACAAATTTTCTCCCCATTTTTCCCCTACCCACTGCCCCAAAATAGTAGTCCCACACAATATCCCCTCCTCCAATCTGCTCTCTCCCATATTTTCTCCCACACCCCTTTCGACTTTTCCAGCGGATCTCTATGCCCCAGTGCCTGTATATATTATTTCCCAATTACATGTAAAATAATATTAATAATAGTGTATATATGTATATACATATATATATATTTGAATATTTGATTTTAAAACTTTGAATTCCAGATTCATTCCCTTCCTCCCTTGTCTCCCACCCTTACTGGGAAGATAAGCAGTTCAGTACAGGTTGTACATGTGTAGCTAATGGAAAACAATAACATAGTAGATATGTTATAAAAGACTGACTATATTTCCCTCCCTCCTATCCCACCTCCCACTTGTTCTATTCTCTACTTTGATCTCATCCCTTTTCAAAAGTGAGTGCTCCCAACTTCCCTCCCGCCCAGCCTGCCTTCCTTTCCATCATCCCCCCTCTCATCCCCTTACCCCTCTACTCTCCTGGAGGGTGAGATACCCTACTTAGTGTGTATTTCATTCCCTCCTCAAGCCAAATTCAATGGGAATAAGGTTGACGAAATTTCGTTTTGCTTTCCTATTCTTCCCTTCCATTGTGACCATCTTCCCTTGCCTCTTCTATATGAGATAGTTTACCCCATTGTCTCTCCCAATCTACTCTCATTATATTCCTCTTTCACCTCAATTTCATCTTTCAAGTATCATCCCTTCCTGTTAAATTGGTCCTGTGCCCTCTATCTATGTATACTTGTAAACATATATATAACATAAACATTAAAAAGTTTCATAAATTATAATTATTATTTTTCCATGTAGGAATGTTAATAGTTCAACTTTGATAAGTTCCTTAGGATTTCTTTTCCCTGTTTACCTTCTCATGCTTCTCTTGCTTCTTGTATCTAAATGTCAAATTTTCCATTCAACTCTGGTTTTTCAGCAAGAATGCTTGAAAGTCCTCTATTCTACTGAATGACCATATTTTCCCCTGAAACATGACACTTAGTTTTGCTGGGTAGGTGACTCTTGGTTTTAATCCCAGCTCCTTAATCCAGACCTCTGGAATATCACATTCCAAATCCTTTGATCCCTCAGTGTAGAAGCTGCCACATCCTGGGTTATCCTGATTGTGTTTCCACAATATTCAAATTGTTTCTTCCTGGCTGCTTGTAATATTCTCTCCTTGATCTGGGAATTTCGGAACCTGGCTATAAAATTCCTAGGAGTTTTCTTTTTGGGATCTTTTTCAGGAGGTGATTGGTGGATTCTTTCAACTTCTGTTTTGCCCTCTGGTTCTAAAACATCAGGGCAGTTTTCTTTGAGAACTTCCTGGAGGATGATTTCTAGGTTCTTACTTTGTTCATGGCTTTCAGGTAGTCCAATAATTTTTAAATGATCTCTTCTGGATCTATTTTCTAGGTCAGTGGTTTTTCCAATGAGATATTTCACATTGCCTTCTATTCTTTCATATGTTTGGATCTGTTTAATAGTATCTTGATTTCTCATAAAGTCACTAGCTTCCATTTGCTCCAATCTAATTCTGAAGCAATGATTCTGCTCATTGAGCTTTTGAGATTCTTTTTCAATCTGTGAAATTCGGCTTTTTAAGGCATTCTTCTCCTCATTGCCTTTTTGAGCCTCTTTTGTCATTTGAGTTAGTCTATTTTTTAAGGTATTATTTTCCTCAGTCAGGCTGTTGACTCTCATTTCATAATTTTCTTGCATCGTTCTCATTTCTCTTCCCAATTTTTCCTCCATTTCTCTTATCTGATTCTTAAGGTCCTCTATGGCCTGTAACCAGCTCGTATTTTCCTTTGAAGCTTTTGGTGCAGGAGGTCTGATTTCACTGTCTTCCTCTTGTTCCATGCTTTGCTCCTTTTTGTTCCCAAAATAGGAGTGTAATGTTGGAATGTTCTGTCTGCTTTGTTTCCTTTGCCTGGTCATATCGCCCCTCAGTCACTTGACTCCTGGTCTTTTTGCCACAGTAGGACTCTGTCACCAGACAGGGAAGCTTTCGTCCCAAACGCTGGGGTTTTCTCAGCTGCTGGAGGTATTACATGGGTGCCCTCTCTGAGGTCTCCACATGCTCTGGCAAGCTGGACACACACCCCAGGACCTCCACCCTAGACTGCAATCCAGATCCAAGAAGGTTAAAGCAAGAGCAATTACCCCTCAGACTGGTGCTTGGCCCCCTACACTCTGCAGGCCAGGAGCTGAAGCTGCCACCTGGCTGGCTGTGCCAGGTGTCTCAGTGGCTTCTTGCCCCAGGGGCAAAAGCCATGCACCCCCACTTACTGGGTCCCAAAGTCCAGACTGCACTGACCTCTCACTTTGTCACTGGCATCTATGTGTTGACAAATCTGGAAATGGCCACAGCTGCTGCTGATCTGGGGTCCCTCCAGCCAGCAGCTGGTCAGGCCTGCCCTGGGGCTAAAGCCTCTTAGTGGGGCTCGGCTCGGCTCCTTTCCTGCCAGCCTGCCGGGCTATCCTCAGCGGGAGGTTAGCTTCTCTGTGTCATTTTGTGGGTTCTGCAACTCCAAAGTTTCTTTTGATTCCCCTTTTACACGGTTTGGGGAAGGTAGAAGCCAGAGCCCAGCAGAGGTCCTGCTTTTACTCCATCTTGACTCTGCCCCCCACTTTCACGCATTCTTGATGAAAAAACCAGAGCTGAATAGAAAAAATTTGACATTCATATATAAGAAGCAAGAGAAGCATGAGAAGGCAAACAGAGAAAAGAAATCATAAAGAACTTATCAAAGTTGAAAAATGATAATTGTAACTTATGAAACTCTTCTCAGTATGAGAATAGTTGAAGGGAATAGAAGTGTGTTTGTGGGTGTGTATGTATACATATATGTCTATATAAGAGGGTATATGGGTACATGAATGCATATATGAGTGTGCGTATATATGTGTACAGGTATACATAGACAGAGGGCACAGAACCAATTGAATAGGAAGGGATGATACTTTAAAGGTGAAATTAAGAGAGGAATATAATGAGAGGAGATGGGGAGAGATAGAATGGGGTAAATTATCTCATATAGAAGAGGCAAGGGAAAATGGTTACAATGGAGGGGAAGAACAGGAAGGTAAAAGAGAATGAGTCAACCTTATTCTCATTGAATTGGGCTAAGGGAGGGAATGACATATACACTAAATAGGGTATCTCACCCTACAGGAGAGTAGTGGGGAAAGGGATGAGAGGGGGGATGATAGAAGGGAGGGCAGCTTGGGGGGAGGGAAGTTGGAAGCACCCACTTTTGAAAAAGGATAGGATCAAAGTAGAGAACAAAACTAGTGGGGGGGTGGGATAGGATGGAGGGAAATATAGTCAGTCTTTCACAATATATCCACTATGGAAATGTTTTGCATAGCTACAATACCTATATTGAACTGCTTATCTTCCCAGTAAGGGTGGGTGACAAGGGAGGTAGGGAAAGAATCTGGAATTCAAAGTTTTAAAATCAAATGTTTAAAGTATATTATTATTTTTTTACTTATAACTGGGAAATAAGATATACAGACAATGGGGCATAGAGATCCACTGTGCCTTACTGCAAAATAGGAGGGGGATGGGGGAAGATAGGGGAGAGAGCAGATTGGGGGAGAGGATATTTAGTGGGATCGCTGTTTTGGGGTCGGGTAGGGGAAAAATGGGGAGAAAATTTGTAATTCAGTATCTTGTGGAAATGAATGATATAAACTAAAAAAATTAAAAAATTATACATTTTTTAAAAAGAGAAGAAATGACAATGATACAAGAATCTTGTGGAAAGAAAATTAACAACTTGGCAAAAGAGCTACACCATTGCACCTGACAGAACAGAATTGGCAATAATGGTAAAAGAGGCCAAATATTTACTGAAGAACTCCTTAAAAAAGGAAAATAGGCCAAATGGAAAAGGAGTACAAAAGCTCATTAAAGAAAATAATTCTTTAAATATCAGAATTAGTTAAGTGAAAGTTTAAGTTGAAAGAATGAAAAAAACAGAAGAAAATATGAAAGTTCTCAGCTGAAGTATCTCAAATGACCTGGAAAGCAGACCAAAGAGAGATAATTTAAGAATTATTAGGCTACCTAAAAGCCATGATATAAAAAAAGAGCCTACACAGCATATTTCAAGATATTATCAAGGAAAATTGCCCTAATAGCTTAGATCCAGAGGGTAAAATAAAGAAACTGAAGGAATTCTCCTATCACATCCTGAAAGAGATCCCGAAATGAAAATTCCCAGGAATAGGAATAACTAAGCCAAATTCCCAAGTCCCAGGTCAAAGAGAAAATACTTCAAGCAGAAGCCATAGTCAGGATCACACAAGATTTAACAGCCTCCATATTAAAGGAGCAGAAGGCTTGGAATATGATGTTCCTAAAGGAAAAGGAGAGCCAGGATTACAACCAAGAAAAACCCAGCAAAACTAAATATAATCTTTGGGAGGGTGGGAAGAGGGGGTTAGAACATTAATGAAACAGAACTTGCAAGCATTCCTGATAAAAAAAGACCAGAGCTGAATAAAAAATTTTATGTTCAAACACAAGACTCCAAAGAAACATAAATACGTAAACACAAAAGAATAATCATAAAACTATTTACATTCCTATATGGATAGATAACACAGGTAACTCCCAAGAATTTTAGCATTATTAGGGCAATTAAAAGAGGGTATGGATATTAGTAGATTATGTTGGCATCATCTCTAAAAAAAAAATGATGAGGTAAGAAAGCAGATGCATTGGGAGAAAGGGGAAGGGAAAGAATGGGGAACTATTTCCCACATAAAGAGTTAGGAGGAGTCAGGCAAGGAAGAGCTTTCAGGGGTGGTATAGAGTTGGGGGAGCGGGATTGTTGATGGACAATGCTTGAACCTCATTCTCATCAGAACTGGTTCAAAAAGGGGAGAATATATATACACGCATTCAGCTGTGTACAGAAATGTAACTTAGCCAATAGAAAAATCAGAAGGGTAGGGGATGGGGGGGGTGAAATAAAAGGGAGGACAGATTAAGGGAAGCAGTAATTAGAATTAAAACATACTTTTAAGGAGGGACAGGATAAAAAGAGAAGAAACAGCAGAAAATGGAATGGAGGGAAATAGTAATCATAAATGTGAATGTGAGTGGGATGACCTCACCCATAAAAACAGAAGCAGATAGCAGAATGGATTAGAAACCAGAATCCAACAATATGTTGTTTACAAGAGACACTTAAAACAGAAAGACACACACAGAGTTCAAATAAAGAGTCATAGTTGAATCTAATGTGCTTCAGATTAACTAAAAAAAAAAAAGGTAAGGTTAACAATCATTATCTTAGACAAAAACAGACCTAATTAAAAGTGATAGAACAGGGGTGGCTAGGTGAATAGATCACCAGCCCTGGAGTCAGGAGGACCTGAGTTCAAATCCCAGCCTCAGACACTTAGCACTTACTAGCTGTGGGACCTTGGGCAAGTCACTTAACCCCAACTGCCCTGGCTTCCCCCCTCCAAAAAGCCAAAAAAAAAAGGGTGGGGGGGAGGTATAACTTGTTGAATATTGTGATATAGGGGACTTTCTTTCCCAGGTATTGAGACTAGATGGTAGCCAAGGTCCTTTCCAACTCAGATTCTTAGACCTTGTGACCCTGTTCTTAGAATCATATTCTTTAACAAGGGAAACATAAACATCACATGTCAAGCTCACCCCTCTAACTTTAAGAAAAAAAGTGAAAACTTTAAAAATCAGTTATTCTAATCACATCTAGGTAGTTATATTTGTTTTTTTGCTTTCACCAAATAACTGGGGGAATATGCTGGACTAGTAAAGCCACATGATTTTAATGTTATTGCTGTCTTCTGCAGCAGAGTATTCTATGTTCAGCACAAGAGACTAAAGTGCTTTAATTCAGAGAGTACAAAGACATACTGTATTAGTCACATTGTTTTCTTAGCCTCAGGCCAACACTATCAGAGTACCAAAAGAAGTCAGCATCTAAGAACAAAACAGAAGCAAAGTTTTTGGAAATACACTACCAATATATTTTACACCAGAAGTTAACTTTATTACAGATTATTATCATATTATCAATCTTCCAAAATCACAACACTTTTGCTTCATAATACGGAAGGACCTTGCATTCTCAAAGGTTATGACAACAGAGCCTAAACTCGTGGCAGGTCTCAATAATTTGAAAAGGCTATGAGTGGAGTATAACTGGGAAATGGCTGAACAAAAAACATTGCATATGAATGGAATAAAATGTGCCATAAGAAATGATGGAAGGATAGTTTCAAAGAAATTTGTGAAGAGAAATTCACATCATTGTGAAATGATGCTGTAAGTAAGCAAGCATAACCCAAAAACCAATTTGTTATATAACAACATTAAAAACAGCTTTTAAAAGATTTAAGAAAGCTAATCAAGGCAATGATCCACCATGATTTCAAAGGGCCATCTCTACCCATCTCCTAACAGTCTACTTAGAGACTTAAAATGCAAAATTACAGGTTTTGGGCCAAGACAAATGGAGACATTTGTTTTACTTAACTATGCATATTTGTTGCAAGAGTTTTGTTTTCTTTTTTCATTTCCAATGGGTGTGGGGAAAAAGGCAGGAAAAAGAATATAAATGCTTCATAAATGAAACAGAACAGGCAATCAGCCAAGAAACAGTTTACCAAATTGTAGAAAGGCTAATCCCAAAAACAATAGCCATAAGGCAAAATGATTTTGCTATCCACAACCACTCATTAAACCATGTACCTCTAATGTGTAAATGAGCTGACTTTTTGAAGTAATGAAGTAATTTTCAAGTAGAGCCTCCCACCTCACATACCTTGTTTTAGGAGTAAGTAAAAAGTCATCAAATTTTACTTTTTTACTCATTTTACAAATTTTACTCATTTACTTTTCAGAGTAAATGAATGAAATTATCTGATAGTTAGCATGGTATTTTACATTTATAGACTTTAAAGTTTGGTGATACATTTACTAGTATGGCCATATATAATGATTTGACTATTTTTTCTGCCTTTAATCAGGTATCATTGTAGACCTAGAAAGATATATTACATATATCCATATATGTCTAAGAATTTTCAGAGTATGAGATTCGCAGTTACTTTTAATTTTTTAAATTTGAATATATATTTTTAAATTTTTTTTTCAATTCCAAATTTCCTCCCTCCACCCTTTTCCCTACCTATTAAGAAGGCAAGAAATACAATACCCATTGTGTGTCTGTGCAAGTACATATGTATATATACTCACATATACATATAGTCATGCAAAACATATTTACATATATCCTTGTTGCAGGGGGGGAAAGGTAAAAAAAAAAGGGAGAGCACTGTTAAGTACCAAAAGACCATGAGGACAAAGGCAGATGGTTTAAGTGACAGTTCCACATAAAACAAAGAAGGCAGTCTTAATGTTGATCCTCAAGACCCACAGGTTTTAATGAAAAAAGTATCAGATAATCCTTTCCAAATGCCAGTTGAGAAAGAATTTTCCAATTACCAAATGTCTGAATGCCACATCTACAAACCTTTCTTGACAAATCCTTAGGAGACAATGCTACAGAAATTTCTACTCCTTTGAAAAGAACAATAGATTTCTTAAATTTCAAAAAGAACATTTTTACATGTGCCCCCCCAAAATATTATTTTATAACTAAGTAGTACAAACACAGCAATTAATTAATTTGAGGAATTCAGAGAAACATAAGATCTATATGAACTGATGCAAAGTAAAATAAGCAAAACCTAGACAATATACACAATCAATCAATAAGCATTTATTAAGTTTTTACTATGTGCCATTCACTGCACTAGGCAATGGGGATAAAATTTAAATTAAAAAAAAATTAAAACGAACTACTGGTACCAAACTCAAACAACCCCAGCAGGTAGCAAACAGTTGGTTTTGAGTTGGAGCTCCAACTGTTTGGAGCTCCTCCTCTATAGACAAATGGTATCAAACTCTAAAAGAAACTTGAGGGCCACTAAACTATACATAAAGATCCCAGCAGCCAGTCTGTCTTAGAAAACCACATATTAACATTACCTATGTTCTATTGTATTTTTATTTGTTAAATATTTTCCAATTACATTTTAATCTGGGCAACACTCAGGAGTGTTGGGGCATACAAATACCTTTGCTCCAGATCTCCTTAAATAAAAAGGCCAAAAATTGATATAATATTAGCAAAATTTTTAAAAGAAAATAAAATCCTTATAAGGATATAAAATCCTTAAAATAAAATCCTTCCTTTTAAAAGAAAATAAAATCCTTTAAAATAAAATCAAATCCTTATACTGTGTGAAATAAAGTGTACATATATAGAAGGGAAGATTTCTTAATTCATGCGTAGCTCATACTTTTGTTAATGTATCTATCATCTTGGAATTTTTCTTGTCTTATTTTTCTATTAAAATACAACAGATTTACACAAACAGATGCAAAGTAAAGCAAGGAGAGATTAAAGGGATAATATGAAGATTATATAAATGGAAAGAACCAAAAAAAGTTTAATGCTATGAAATTGCAACACCCAGTCCTGACAGTCCCAAAAGAGATATGATAATGACCTTTTGTCCTTATTTGGAGAGACTGAGCACTAAGGGTGTGGAACATTTCATATAACCTCAGACTCAGTTGATGTTGGTTGGTTTTGCTGAATTTTTTTTCCTTTTCTCCTTTAATATAAGGTTTTAAGTGACAGCTCTTTGTAAGAGGAAGCTATGTTTGGAAAGTAAGGTGATATAACAAACAAAAGATATCCATTTTTAAATCTTTTAAAAGAACACAAAAATAACACTCATTCTATTCAAACCAGTAGTACACATTTTGTCTTACTACTATTTCTTCTTAGTTATATCTTACCTTTAGTTTTCACTAAAGTATACTTTTAGATTTGTAGTTTTCATACTAAGTATAGTTTTGCATTTGTTCTTAATGAATTTCCTCGTATAATTAACCAACAGTTTCGCTAATTATTCACAAAGTCACTTTCTAGTCTATCTTACAAGATATTGCAACCCTACACCCAAGTTAGCATAATATATTATTTAAGTCACTGGGGAAATACTACACAGACTCAATACCACTGACAATTTAGGACTACACTCAGAATATCCTAAGACTGACATTGAAATGTACTGACCACCACTTGTTAGGTATGGCCTCAATAACCATCAGGTTGTGCATCTAAGAATAGCATGAAATATATTACACTCTGCAGATTATAATCAACATGAAACTACACATAATGCTCTCTCTGTAAGGCTTATGTTGACACCAGAGGCAAGGAAAAAGTCATTGAGATAAATGGAAACGATTAGCTAAAAGACATCAATAAAAAAAAATTTTTTAATACCTCAAAAAAAAAAAAAAGAAAGAAACAGTATATAGTCTTACTGGCTTATTTAACATAAAAGGACAGCTTCCTCCTAAAAGAACATCCTAGAAAGCTCTACATTTGACAAATAGAAGCTAGACAGCCAAAGTGTACAGAGGACTAGACTTGAGAATCAGGAAGACCTGGGTCAAATCTAGCCTCAGACACTTGCTAGCTGTGTGATGCGGAGCAAATCACTTAATCTGTCTGCCTCAGTTTCACTTTATGAAGCGAAAAACTAAGGAAGCATGATTATGGTAGAAAAAGCTCAGAACCTAGAATTACACAGATCTGTCACTTATTAATTAAGGCAGCCATGGGTTAAGTCACTCAATCTCTATTTGCTAAAGTGTAAAAAGAGAAGAATGAAACATCAGTGGTATCAAACTTGAAGCCCATTTCAGTCAGCAAAACGCCCAAGCAACACAACCAGATTAAAAAATAATTGGGAAATGTATTAACAAAATAAATAAAAATACAATACAACATAGGATCCATTACTATTTGATTTTGATAGCACTGAAATAAAGGATCTTTTAGGTTTCTCCTAGATCCAAGCCTCTCTGACGTTACAAATAGTTTTAAGTTCTCCATGGTTCCTAAATAATATAGAGTCACCATCCAAGACATTAATAAACTGTACAAAGAATTCGCTACAGTACATATCCATGGTCTTCTGCTGCCACTATTTCTTTTTGGACTGGCTTATATTTGTGACACGATTTTAACTTAAAATTAGGTTTACATAAAGTTTTATCAGAGATTTTCAAGCTTATATATTAAATTCAAGAGGTCAAGAATATAGCAAAGATAACATGTATTTATAAAATAACATGTATTTACTGACCTAACCATTTTACACAATTTACCATATCCTTAGAAACAATCATTAGTACAGAGAAGAGATTCACTATTCTTTTCAAGAAACTTTCATTTGAATGAAATAAATTATACAGGCAACATCTGTTATATGAAGTTCAGTACTGTGCTTGGTTGGCATTGGAACTGTATGTACAGATATGAGTCTTTATCCTAACAGAGTTTACATTCTACTAAGAAGTAGAGCAGTCCAAAAAATGCAATGGAGTACCTTATCAAAAAGAAAAAGAAAGATGTCAACAAAAGTTAACTGCATCATAATTCATCTTCAGGATAATCAAAAATCTGTAATCTCACCATAATCTCAATGATATCATTACTTTTCTAATTCTCATATTTAAATACCTTGTCAAGACAGCCAAATCATCTGGGAAATGTTCCTTTAAAGATGTTATTTTCTACTTAGAAAGTTTTAAAAAGCTACTAATATATAAGGCAGTTAGGGTACTGCACAAAGAATACTGGATTGAAAATCCAAAGATAGGTACAGCTAGGTAGCACAATGAATAGAGCACCCACCCTGAAGTTGGGAAGACCTGAGTTCAAATCCAACTTCTGACACTTAACACTTACTAGCTGCGTAACCTTGGGCAAGTCACTTAACCCCAAATGTCCTGCCTTCCCCCTCCAAAAAGACAAAAAAGAAGAAAAATCCAAAGACATATTTTCATTCACTGTCCACAAACTCCCTTCCCCTCTCAAAGTCTCGTTTTCCTCATCGATAAAATTTAGATCACTATACAAAATCATTTCTTTTTTTTTTTAAAGCAATTGGGGTTAAGTAACTTGCTCAAGGTTACACAGCCAGTTATTTCTGGGTGTGATGCTAAGTATCAGAGCCCGGATTCCATCCCAGGTCATCCTGACTCTGTGGCCGGTGCTCTTATTTGCTGTGCTACCTTGGCCGCCCCATACAAAATTATTTCTAAGGGTTCTAATGATTTTATGATTACATTTCAGTATCAATTGTGGGATGTAAATTATTTTGAAAATTAAATTTTCCCCTTCTCACTAAGTTTTAGGTGGTGCAGTGAATAGAGCACCGGCCCTGGAGTCAGGAGGACCTGAGTTCAAATGCGGCCTCAGACACTTGACACACTTACTAGCTGTGTGACTTTGGGCAAGTCACTTAACCCCAACTGCCCTCCAAAAAAAAAAAACCTTACTGTGACTTGCACCCTACTGTATCTTTAAAAACTATATAATAGTTTCATTACTATAGTTTAAATGATAAAGAAATGTTTCAAGTTAGTAATAGTTTGCCATTTATGCTATAAATAGCATAGGAATATATCTATAAATAGCATATATTATAGAGTATATACTAATGTTCTATTTATACATAACTATTAATACTTCTATATGAATTAAAAGCCAAAATGACATAGAAGCCACTACATGAATGAGAAGCAGTCTGACACAGTACTTAGAGAACTAGTCTCAGTCAGGAAGCTTTGGATTTCCGTAAGTTGTCTCTTGACACAGAGGGGCTCCTGTGGACAACTCACTGGCCTCACAGAAAGGGCCCCAGGCAACTCTCTACAGCAGTAAATGAAAGACCCTGTATGCTGATGAATCTGATGCAAATCCTTACCAGGGAGCTCCCTACACTTAGGAAAGTAAAGACAGGTCCAAAAACCAAAAGCAACCTGACAGTTAAGATAGAGAACTGGCCTTGGAGTGAAAAAGAGCAGAATTAAGTCCTCCCTCATACTCAACCTGTGTGTGATCCTAAGCAAGTCACTTAACCTCTCAGTGTCAACTCTGCAAAATCAACTGCAAAACAGGTATCCAAGAGCTTCCTTCATCTCACCCAGAGTTCCCTCTACCAATAAAATCATAGGTCTAATCAAAAAAGTAAAAATAAAATCAGAAGATGTCCTAAGAAACTAATTCATCTACAAACCATTCAAAAACACTTAAGGTGAACGCAGAATTGGGTTTTAAAAAAAAACCAACACAATCTCCAAGTAATCCTATAAGATTCTTCCTTTGGTTTAGAAACTCTCAAAACTACAACAAATATGAAATGCATTTCTCTGTGATTAGTAGACTGAAGACACAAGGGCAAATACTAATCAATGGTAAGAATATAAGTTTCTGGCTCCTTTAGAAACACTTTTTAAAACACACAGTTCAGTTCCAACACCCAAAGGGCTATAAAACTGAGAGCATACCCTTTGATCCAGCAATGCCACTACTAAATCTGTATTCCAAAAAGATGATTTAAAAAAAAAAAAAAAAGGGAAAAGGGCCCACATGTTCAAAACTATTTATCGCAGCTCTTTTGGTGGTGGCAAAGAATTGGAAATTGAGGAGATGTCCATCAATTGGGGAATGACTAAATAAGTTGTGGTATACAAATGTAATTGAATACTACTGTGATGTAAGAAATGATGAGCAGGTGGATTTCAGAAAAATCTGGAAAGACTTACATGAACTGGTACTGAGGGAAGTGAGCAGAACCAGGAGAACACTGTACACAGTAACAGCAACACTGCGTGGTCAACAACTTTAACAGACTTACTCTTTTCAGCAATACAATGATTTACAGCAATTCCAAGATTCATTATGAAAAATGTCATCCACATCCAGACAGTTATGTAGTCTGAATGCAGACTGAAGCATACTATTTTCTCTCTTTTTTTGTTTTTTTCTTTCTCATGGTTTTTCCCTTTTGTTCTGATTCTTCTTTCACAAAATAACTAATGTAGAAATATGTTTAATATGATTGTACATGTACAGCATATATCAGATTGCTTGTCATCTTGGGGAAGGGAAAGAGGAAGGGAGAGAGAAAAAATCTAGAACTCAAAACCTTATAAAAGTTAATGTTAAAAAAAATACTATAAAAAATAAAAG
The DNA here is from genome assembly GCF_028583685.1 of Petaurus breviceps papuanus. Taxonomy (NCBI): domain Eukaryota; kingdom Metazoa; phylum Chordata; class Mammalia; order Diprotodontia; family Petauridae; genus Petaurus; species Petaurus breviceps. The sequence continues at coordinate 6,991,812 of NW_027185867.1, forward strand.
AACAAAAAACATACAGTTCCATGGAGTTTCAAATTACTTTTTAACTCTTGTCATACATTTTCATAATATCCCTACAAAATGCAAGTACTATCTCCTTTATGTCGATAGTAAACAAATGCCTATAATGTACTCAGTAATTATCTAAAATTTACTTCAAGGTGAATTTTATTTCACCTATTAACACAGGCTTCATTAATGGTAAAGTCCCATTAATGGTAAATTATATCAACTGGTACACACCCATAGGATTCCATTATATTTAATGGCCTGGCCTGAAAACATCCTCAAAGAAGGCTCAAATCACAGGGTCTAATTTCTGTGAACAATTCTATATAATAACATCTCACGCCAGCAGAGTACCTAACACATTTAGATGATTAATAAACAATTGTTGACTTGTTAGAAACCTATTCAAACCAAATCAACAAGCATTAGTTAAGCACCTACTATGTGTCAAGCACTATACTTACCCACCGGGAGTTATAAATATAAAAGTGAATAGGGGTGGCTAGGTGGCACAGTCAATAGAGCACCAGCCCTGCAGTCAGGAGAACCTGAATTCAAATTCGGCCTCAGACACTTCACACACTTTACTAGCTGTGTGACCTTGGGCAAGTCACTTAACCCCAATTGCCCTCCAAAAATATATAAAAGTGAAACAGTTCTCACCCTTGAGGAGCTTACATTCTATTAAAGAAAATAATATGCCACATATAGTATGTACAAAATACATAGAAAGTAAATGTATACATATAATATAGAGCTAGACTTGAAGACAGAAAGATCTAGGTTCAAATAAGTCTAAGTCTACAAGTTACAAAGAAAAATGCCAACCACTTTCAATGGCAATGGAGTTATCTCATCTACCGTAGTGAAATCACTGTCTAGTCCCTATCCCTATATAAATTACTTTGGGTGGAGGGGAAGGCACCAGCAGCTAGGGGGTCATGAAAGGCAATAATAAACACATATTCAGTGCCTACCATATTCCAGGCACTGTGCTAAACTCTGGGGACACACACACACACAAAACACACACACACACAAAAGCCAAAAACTAGTTCCTGCCCTCAAGGAGCTCACAATCTAAAGAGGGAGACAACAAATGTGTATAAACAGGGGCACTGACTAGAAAAAAGCATTTTTTATGTTACAGATACTGTCACTTTGGTAATGTAATGGAATATTTTATTACTATGCTGTAGAAAATAGTGAATAAATGTGATGAAACACAAAAGTATCAGAAAATTTAAGTGAACTGATAAAAAATGAAGTAAACAGAAACAGGAAAATAATATGCACAATGACTACAACAATATAAATGGAAAGTAGAGCCACAGAAGTGCTGAAAATGAGTGCTATAAAATTTAAAGACCAATCTTGGCCCCAAAGAAGATATATAAGAAAGCAGCTTCCCTCTTCTTTGTAGACACGGGGGTACTACAGGTGTGGCCTGAAATGTCAAATTTTTTTCCCAAGTTTTAGTTTTTAAGTTTTGCTGAAGTGTTTCTTCTCTTTAATTAATAATTTAATTATTATCAGGACTGGCTCTCTGCTAGGGGAAAGAGTGTCAAAGAGTGTCACTGGGGAATGCGTCAAAGAAGTCTTCCTTTTGTCTGTATATTTATAATGTCCAGTAGTAATACCACTTAGGTAATACATTCCTCGGTTAAGTTCCCATAGGAAAAATTCTTCAGTTGTTGAAAGCTGAATTCCTATACATCAAATCTACTTGGGAAGTAGAATGCTTAAAATCAATACTAATAACCCCCAGAGTTTAACCAGCACTCTTTATCTTATTTTAAAGAATAGGCCTGAGACATAAATGTAATGTAAATATAAGAATGTAAATATGAGAAAATAATTTGAGACAACAATAAAATTTCAAATTTATCCTTCAAAATGCTTCTAAAGGCTTTTAAAAAAAGATCAATTTTTATAGCTTTTATTTCCACACTAAAGAACTTTCCACAACACTCATGAAGATCTTTCTAGAATAAGGTTTACACTTTGTTCACAGTCCTTCAGTAAAGTATTAGTAACTACATTTTACAACTGATAAAACTCAATTTAAACGATTTAATCACAATCACAGAATGGCAGAGCCTTGATTCAAATTCAGATACCTTTCCACTACAATACAATGCCTTCCATAACCACCAAGCAACTGAAAATTAACAAATTTACACCAGACAATGGAAAGCACAGTAGAATACGAAATCAGGAGAAGCCTTGGGTCCCAGCTCTATGCCCCAGGATAAAAAAAAATTACTATAAAGTAATTCACAAGCTGGCCCCAATTTATCTTTCCACTCTTCTTTTCTTACTCCCTTCCTACAGAGTGCATGTATCAGCCACACTGGACTTTTCTCTCTCTCACAGATGACACTACCTCCTTGCCTATGCCTACAAGTCAGAAAATCCCTTCTTTTAAGATTAAGCTCAAGTACCACTTTCTACAAGTCTTTCCTAAATGCTCCCCTCCCCACGACTACTAGTATCTTCCCTCCCAAACTACCTTGATTTAATTCTGCATTTATTTTCTATATAGATATTTGTTGTCTCTCCCATCAGAAAATAAGTTCTTCGAAAATCAATTGTTTCATTCCTTGTATTTGTATTCCCAATGCCTAGTATGTAGTAGGCAATTAAATACTTGTTGATGGTTTATTGTTGACAGTAGGATAAGTTACTTAACATCTCCAGGCCTGTCTTTTGTCTGTAAAACGAAAGGGGTGGTTGGATCTCTTAAGCTCCTTGTTCTAACATTCTGCAAATCTATAAAATAAATCTATGAATACATAAAGGAGTTGGGTTAAACTATCAGTGTTTCCCAACAACATTGCTCAAGCTGAAAGGACTGGTTCATGACACTTTTGCAACCAAAGTTCCTTAATTCTTAAAACCCATATATTTTTTTTCAATTTACTTCTCTACTCTTCTCACCCCCACTTGCTAGGTACAGAAATCATATATTTTACTAGTCAGCACTAGTTTTGATTAAAAAAACTAGACTATAATAGATGACCTCCAAGATTCCTCTCAGCTCTAGATATATCTATTTAGGGTTTTTTCAAAATACTATATTACTTCTAATTGATGGATAGTGAAAAATCATGTAGAGCCTTTAAAACCATAAACAATTTTTTTTTTTATTAAGCAATCGGGGTTAAGTAACTTGCTCAAGGTTACAAGGCCAGTTATTTCTGGGTGTGGTGCTGAATGTCTGAGCTCGGGATTCGATCTCCAGGTCATCCCAACACTGGAGCCGGTGCTCTTACTTGCTGTGCTATCTGGCCGCCCCTAACAAATTTTTTTTTTAAATGACATAAAGGTGATCTTTCCTTTCAAACGTTTCAGCAGGTAGTCCCTCCACCAATCCAAATCACGATTCCTCTCTAACATAACTCTGTAACATGGTAGAAAACGTTTTACATTCTACAATTAACCATATATTAAACCAGAAATGTTAAACACACTGCAAGGCCACATGTGGCACACACAATCCCAAGCACCAGCCTATCTGTGTTTAATGAACTGATGCATTAATAATATGTGTGTGTGTGGTTTTCTAAGTCAATGTTATAACCCATAAGGATCCTTAAGTGTGGTTCAATGGTCCTCTTAAGAGTTTGCCTTAGAGAACCTAGAGGCACTTGCACACCAGGTCATGAGAGGACTCTAGCAGTGGGATTTGCTTTACTAAATAATTAAATTCAAAGCTGGTAATAACCCAAGTGTAACATGGATTTCCTAATATATGATCCCAAATGAGATTCACACAACCACTTCTGACAGATAATGAGTATCAAAAAAATGATGAAACTTCATGGGGGGGGGGGGGGGGGGGAGAAGCACTGAACATTGAAGGGAAAAAAAAAAAGACATGATCCAGTCCTAAATTTTATACTAGCTGTGGGACTCCTCAGCAATCACTTGACCTCTTCAACTCCATAATTGAGCTATCCATCTCCTTCACAGGTTTGTTAGATGTTTGTAAAACACTTCCCAAATCTTAAAGTACCATAAAAATTATTACAAAATTATACAGGTATGAAATAGATTGTTTTTAAACTACTGCTGTTGCCTCTGAGAACCTAGTAATATTATATACTCTGACAAACAAAATCAGAACAAAATTACACACCAAGTCAACATAGTTTAGGGTAGTTAGGGAAAACACAATTTGTAAATTTCCTATGAGAAAAGTGTACAAAAACTTTAAAATTCTGAAACTTCGGGAAGAGAACTTCACCATAATACTGTATCAAGCATAAAGAAATAACCTATTTAAGCTACCATACAAATTAGGGGGTGGGAGGGTCATTACATTTAAGACTAAAAAAAAGACTAACAAAGTCAGTAGGTAGGTTATTGTTAGTCCTCAGCAAATGTGCAAAAGAGACTGAAGTAATCTAATAATAATCTAATAAATAATCTAATAAGTAATCTAATAATCTTAACAGTTAAATTGGGAACCGGTAAATACAATTTGTACCACTAATGAGAAAAATTCAATGGTATCTAATGCACAACAGTTTATGATTCACAATAACCATAGCAGATTCACCATGAAAGGGTTTGGGGTTTGTTTTTGGTTTTTTTTGGTCTTAACTTTTCTTAGTCAGGTAGCTATACTTTTAAATTTCGAAGTTCAAACTATTTATAGAAAAGGAGACTTTCATCCTAAGATCACTTCAAAATCTCATCAAATTTTATAATAACCTAGTTAATTATCATGGGACAATGTGTGTGAAATATTCTCCCATCTTTCTGCTGGGCTAACTGCAGTATGAAACCATATATTTAGCATTCAAATTGATGATCCCAAGTCAAATTACCTAAGTTACCAAGTCAAATTACCTAAGTTAGAGACCAAAATGAAAGAAGGGGAAGGAGGAAACCAACTTTGGTAAGGGTGCATGCACTTCAATGACCAGAACTGATAATTTAAAGTGTATATGACACCACCACCACCGCCGCCGCCGCCGCCGCCGCCACAGTGAAATTCAGCAGCTAAAATTTCAGTTATCCCTGGCAACTTGTTTTTTGGAATGTTAAAACGAAGATGGTGAAGGGAAGTTAAATGGCATTTTCTAAATTTGTATTTCTGGAAACGGGTAAAAAAGTCTAAATGGCAAAGACAAAAGACAAGCTCTTCCCTGGGATCAAACACTACAGAAATTGTATTGCCCGGATCTCTACCCCAAACTGCAATCATTCTTCCCATTCCTTACCTTATTCCCTCCCTGCAAGTTCAGAAGCCCCTAATCATTTCTGGAGAAGAAATGGGGGGAGGGAAAAAAGAAGGAATACAGAGGATGAACTGGAACCTTCTCAAAAACATGATAAGCCCACCCTAGTTGTTTTTAAATGCTCCTGATGAAGAGGATTGGAGAAGGAGTTGAGAAATATGCACATGGGTCCAAAGGCTACCACTGCACAATACCTACAGCCTGGAAGCCTTTCAACTCAATTCCTCCATCAACTCCACAAAATCTCCGGAATGTTTTCTCTCCTAGGATGCAATATCGACCCACCTAGTCTTTGTAACAACAGACAGATATACCCTACTAACAAACATACAGATAATTAACACCAATAAAGAAACGTCTGCAGCCAAAAATCACACTCAGTCTGTTTGAAAACAAATTTCTGGACCAATTCTCATTGTGGAATTTAAAGAGAAGCTAAAGCTGTCAAACAAGAAAAGCAGCAAATCCCAAAATAAAGCAGAGCCCAAAATACACAATCTAAGTGGTCTAAATGTTTCTCCAGAGCTTCAAAGATGAGATGTGAGGAGCTCATGAAGAACAGTCAGTTATGCCCAAAGGTAAATAAAGGCACCCAGAAATTCACGGGAAAAAGAAAATGTAATCAAGTAAACAAAGCATTTATAGGAGACAATAGTTGGGCAGGCTGATCTTCGGGTGGAAGTCGATATTGAGCTGCTCTGACGGCAGGAGGATGGGGAAATCATCTGCTCCAGAAGCAGGGACAGCAAGGAACCCCTTCCCTTCTGGAAGGGGGAGGGAGGGGTGACAAGTCTCTAATGAAAAAAATAACGGGACTTCGGCCTCCAACCAGGGCAAAGGCTGCGGCCGGGGAAGGAGGGGCGCGCGCCCTCCCGGAGTCCTTCTGACAGACAAGGGAGGCTGCTTCCCTAATGCTTTCCCTCCCCCCGCCCCCGGTCACCCCAGTCCGGGAGAGGGGTTTGTTTGGGCTGCGGGGTCCCTCACCCGGAACTTGTCGCCGCCTCTCTGCGCCTGACTCTGCCTCTTCGGAAGGGAAGGGGGGGAGGAGGGGGAGCGGAGGAGGGTAGGGGCCAGAACCCGCTCCAGCCGCTACCGCGACCACCTCCGCTCCAGAGAAATCGCGTCCGTGTCCGCGCCGCCGCCGCCGCCGCGACCGCCGCGAGCGCCGCCGCCGCCGCCACCACCGCCTCGTCTTCCCCGCCCCACGGCTGCACGTCGCTGTGACACGCATCGCACGAGACCTCTCGAGCCAATACGACGGTGCCAGGCACGCAGGCGCACCACCTACAACCGGAAATCCTTGCTTCTCCAAGCTCCCGACTTCCGCGGTGCATCTGGGAATTTGTGGTTCGACCCGAGAACAATCTTAGACAACAAGGAAGCACGCGCTCCCCCTTCTCCTCTCCCTCCTCCTCCTCCCCCGCCCACTCGGAGCGCCGGGACCCGCGGGGACGCGCACAGCCCCCGCTTCCAACGGAAGCGGAAAGCCCAGGGATGCGAGGGGCGAGGGGCGAGGGGCCAGCCGCGAGAGCGTGCTTTCTCGTCTCCATAGTTACGGGTTCATGCTTACCCTAGAGCTGGGAGAATGTAGTAGGGACCGGAGGCGACGAGGAGTTTGGGGCCACCGAAGGTCCCCTCGGCTGCTAGCCGCATGCCGTTCCCCTGCCCCTGGAAGTGTCCGAAAGCGAACTCTAAAGTGATCCCAGCCCAAGGCTCAACCTAAGCCAGACTGCTTACAGGGTGCATTTCTACTTGCCTCGCACCCCAGGAAAGGGGGAAGACGCAAGCATCAGCTTCAGCAGGCCGGGGTTGCGCTAAGATCCATTGGTGTGCAAGCTCAGAGTCTTGGGGCTTTCCCGCCTTGGCGGTGGAAATCTAAGAAAAGATAGTCTCAAAGCTCATAAAGTCATGAAGGTTTAAAATGAGGGACCTCATGAACCTGTTTAGGATTCCCCTCCTCGAAACTTGAAAGACATGAATAGAGTAATTGCTAGTGTACACATTGTAATAATAACTGATGTTTATTTGGAATCAGATTTTAAGCTGGAAGGGGACCTTTACCTAAGAAAATCTCTATCTTAGATACCTTAAAAGGCTAACAACTGTGATTGCAAGCACCCTGGCCACACTCTTAACAAATTTAAGCCCCGTTAGAGAAAACAAAAGATATTTATACTTACTAAATATCGTCCACAAGTTCCTAGTGAATGACCACTTCCCACGGTCACAAATCAACGCCAGTTCTACTGGAAGCCGTTATGGATTCAGCTCCTCTGCCTCTGTCCAATCCTTTTATCTGCTGCTGTTTCCTCTCTTGTAGTGCTGAGTGCTTATTATTGTAAAGAATCTACTTTTATGTACTAAATTCTCCTCTTGCTTCTCTGATTGAATTCTTTGTGAGCAAGTAGTTCACACTTTGTCCATCTTAACTTGTTGCCTTCCTCATTGCCCTTTGGTAGAGATCAGCTGGATTCTGTGTCATTCTCAGTGACACAGTCACGGGTGTGACTAGTCAAATAGAGTGCATTCCAACATATGGGCCCGACAACAACTAGGTGTTATAGATGGTGGTTGTTGATTTTTTTTAAGGTTTAAACCAATTCACATGTAAAAATACATAATGGGTACATACATACAAATACATCAATACATTTGTATGCATGTATGCCCCTATTATCCCTTGATCCTTATTCCTCGCTGCCTTCAAAATTTCATTTTTCACAGTAATGATGTCATTTCCCTAAAAGCATCAACCCTGATGTCCACACAGTTTGCTATCTGGGAAGGTGTTGTTATATTTCCTTCAACCCTCGGTGATGTCCTCTACCTTAATGCAACCCGATTGCCCCAGAGCAGAGTTTCTAGGGGCAAAGACCTCTTTGAAGTTAAAAAGTGCCAAAAGAATAGTTCAATTAATAGATCACTGAACAGAAGTAAGATAAAATATTATTTCTCTATTGTATTTAATATCTAATTATTGAATTAGGATCAAGATTTTCCCTCTTTTCTATTTTCTCATCTAGAAATTAACTAGTGTGGAAAATTTTGTTCAAAAACTTAGCCAAGGGGCGACTAGGTGGCACAGTGAATAGAGCACCCACCCTGGAGTCAGGAGGACCTGAGTTCAAATCCGACCTCAGACACTTAACACAAAAACTAGCCGTGTGAACTTGGGCAAGTCACTTAACCCCAATTGCCCTCCAAAAAGCAAAAAAAAAAAAAAAGATTTACCTAAACTAAGATCTAATCAGACAGTAGAGAAATTCTAAGTTTAGCTGAAAGGTGAATTCCAGCTCATTGTGTGTACTCAGACAGGTCTGGGAAAATACAGATTCTCTCTTTTGTCAAACTGCTGATATGGAAATTGAAGTCTCTTTCACCAAGATTTGGGTGCTCAATGCTACCCACCCCAAGACCCTTGTTGGAATAAGCCCACCTCTCATTATAATATTCTTTCTCTCATGAATTGTTAACCAAATCAGTTGATTGCCACCCTCAGGAACACCCACTTCCAAGGGCATACAAACCTTTTGGCATTTGAGAGTGTCCCTGACCTATTTTATTGGTAATATGCCAGCACTGTTAATAAAATGATTAACTATCCAGAAACTATGTCTGTCTAACTTTTTAAACATCACAGTAGGGACCCAGATGGGCCATGTTTCATTCCCTTCCCTTTTCTTAAAGACTTTGCCACAGTGACTCATAGTGTCTCACTCCGGAATTTCCTTCAGTGCCTTTTGACCCTGCAATATCCCCCAGCCATACCTGCCTTCTTCTCCTCCCATTCCTGCTGTTTCTTTTCAGGGCCTCCATTTGGGAACAGGCCCCAGGCTGGCCAGGCTTCATTCCCTCCCAACCTGGGTGGGTACCTCTTGTCTGTTCTGCCCCACCCCCACTTTCCAACTCCCTTTTATGTGCTGTCTTTCCCCTTTCCAATGTAAGTTCCTTTGCTTGTCTTTGTATCCTCAGGACTTAACACAGTGCCTGCCACATAATAAGCGCTCAATAAGCAATTTCAACCTTGTTACCTTGCAGGCTAACCCTGTCCACAACTGCAGAATAATCACTAAGAGAAATTCATCCAGATCAGTTAATTCAGAACAAAAATTCAGTTCTTAAAAGGAGGACTGGGGGAAATAAATGGAAATCGGCAGGAAGCAGAGTATTTTCAAAAACAATTTAGGATCATGCAATTCGTTGAAAATATATAAATGCCTGTTAAATTATTTTAAGGGAAAAATCAAGGAAACATCCAGTGTCCACTAGTAAGTACTTAGCCCTTTATAAATACAGGAGGTTAATTGGCAGCTGTCCAAAAGGGACACTTGGATTTAGAGATTCTCCAGAGCAAATGGTCTATGATCTTCTATAGCAATCAAGTATGAGATATTCCTAGAGATATCTATCATACAGATGAAAAAATGTCTTGGAAATGTTTGCCATACTTTATTTAGACCCTAAACCTTGTTTGCTATCTTTCCACTGACTATCCTTAGACAAAAGGAATGCTGTAGAAATGCTCTACTTTCCATTCTATTGAATCCCAGTTGCCTCCATTCTGATGATAAACCTTTTTCCATACTATATTGGCATCACTCTTTTCCTCAGAAAAAGAAAAGCAGGGCAGAAAATATTACAGAAACTCCTGCAATTTCAAGCTTCATTATTTAGTATTTTAATAGAAGAAAAATCTGCTATTAACAAAATACCATGTGACCTTGGGCAAGTCCGTGTGACCTTGGGCAAGTCACTTACCCCCAAATGCCCTCCAGAAAGCAAATAAATAAAAGTAATTAATTACAATGTCACTTGGGCAACTAGGTGGCACAGAGACATACTAGACCCAGATTCAGGAAGATTAAATCCAGCCTCAGGTACTTACTAGCTGTGTGACCATGGACAAGTCACTTAACCTCTACCTGCCTCAGTTTCTTTAACTGAAAAATGGAGATTAAAAAGTGCATCTACCTCCCAGGGTTGTTTTTAGGATAAAATGAAATAATATTTGTAAAGTACTTAGCATAGTCTCTGACATATCATAAGTGCCTAACAAATGCTTATTCTTTCCTTAAATGGGAAAGTAGCAGTATTTAAAATTTTTCTGTGGAAATGTACCAAAACTTAGTGAAGCTATTTTAAAATTCAGTGTTAACATATTTAAGACCTGGCTTTTTTTTTCTTCAGCACAATCTCATAATTAGAACCTTCTATATTAATTGGAAATGAGACTAACCCAGAAGTTAGACATTAAAGTAGAATGCCTGACCAACCCCTATGATTGCTCTCACAAAAATATTTAACAGTCAACTTTTAGATAGTCTATTGGATGCTAAAGCACTTAGATTCAGTGGTTAAGTGTCTCATAAGTGATCCAGTAGTCTGACAAAACCAGTGAAATTAAGGTTAATGTCTCTATTCCAATATGTAGCATTAAGCAAATCAACAATGTTCAATAGCTATGTTGATAAAAACATAATTATGCTGAGTTTGAGGGTCTATGTATAGTAGATCTTTAACCACTTAAGATTCATTACACCACATTAAATCCTCATTCTTCCCAAGGAATATGTCATGTTTCAATATGAGGACATATAATAATATAAACACCCATAATAGCGTTAGCAGTACAAAGGTTAGGCAACATAGCCCAGGGAAATGAGTGCAAGGTTAGAAGTAATATTACTGGCTTTAGTACTGAGTCATTGTTGAACCTCTGAAAAGTTCCTTAGATTTTTTTACAAAACAATGAAAACAAGGTCCTCCAAAAACCAGTACATTAGAAAAACACAAATTCAGTTTTTAAAAGGGGAACTAGGAGAAATAGATGGAAATCATTAGAGAGTGGAGTATTTTCAAAAACAAGTCAGGATCATGCATTTGTTGGAAATACATAAATGCCTGTTAAGTTTATTTTAAGGGAAAAACTGAGGAAACATCCAGTGTACACCAATAAGTACTTAAGACAATAGCTACATCACCATATATCACAAGTAGATTTATATATTATTATTTGTTGTGCTGCACTTTAAAAACTGCATGACAGTGAGAATTATTAACATTAAAACATCTTAGACCCACAAAGTCATCAACCTTGCTAGATAGTCTGTAATGACCAACAAAATTCAGCAGGAAGAGATACAAAACAAATTTATTCAAAATAATACTAAAATCTGGGAATCACCTATTAAGACACACTCAGGAATTATACAAATACATCTACCAGACACTCTTTATAGAAATAAAGGTAGACAAATATTTTAAGATATGTTAATTGCTCCTTGGTTGAGTCATGCTAAGCTAATAAAAGGGTAGTCAAGTGGTACAATGTTTAGAGTGCCAGCCCTAGAGTAAGGTCACACATCTACTGTGTGATCCTGGGCAAGTCACTTAATCCTGTTTGCCTAAGTTTCCTCATTTGTAAAATGAGCTGGAGAAGGAAATGGCAAACAATTCTAGTATCTTTAACAACAAAATCCCTGAAAGCTACTAAGAAACAAATATTATTAAAATGACAACACAAATTAATGTACACATGAGTGCCATGTCAAAGTATTGCTTTATAGACCTAGGCAAAATAATAACAAAATTCGTCTGGAGGAACAAAGGTCAATAATCTCAAGAGAAATAATGAAAAAAATTAGGAACAAAGGGATAAAGCAGTCATCTCAGAGCTATTTGATACTTATTAAAAAAAAGAAAAATGGATCAATAGAACAGGTTAAGTAAATATGACTTACTGCAATAAACATAGTGGCAGAGTCTCTGATACACTCAACATCTAGTAGGGCAAGAACTCTCTATTTGACAAAAACCAATAAGAAAATTGGAAAGCAGCCTTACAGATCTTACACTAAATACCACAATATATAAAAAAAGATATATGACCCAAATATGAAGGGTCACATCATAAGTAAATTAGAGCAAAAATTCTTGACCAAATAAGGGATAGAGATGGACAATTTTGATTACATAAAATTGAAAAGGTTTGTACAAACATCTTTACAGCAACTTCTCTGATCAAAGTCTAATATCCAAGATACATATAGAATTAATATATGTACAAGATATATCTTTGTTGTTGGATTGTGTCTGACTCTTCATGACTCTCTGGATCATAGTAGGCCAGGCCCTTCTATCCTCCACTACATCTCAAAGTCTATCCAAGTTTATGTTGTTGCTTCTGTGACACTATCTATTTCATCATCTGCCATCCCCTTTTCCTTTTACCTTCAATTTTTCCCAACATGAGGGTCTTTTTCAGTGAGTCCTTGTCTTCTCATTATGTGGCCAAAGTATTTAAGCTTCAGCTTTAGTATTTGACCTTCTAGTAAATAGTGTGAATTAATCTAAGTATTGACAAATTTTATTGCCCTACTGTTCCCAAGGGGTACCACAATTTGAAATCATCTGTGGTACTCAGCTATGGCAAAAAGCTGTGGCAATCAGCTTTCCTTATTGTCCAACTGTTGCACTATACATTATTACTGGAAAAACTATAGCTTTGACTATGCAGACTTTGTTAGCAAGATAATATTTCTACTTTTTAGTATGCTGTGCAGATTTGCCATATCTTTCTTCCCAAGGAGCAAAACATCTTTTAATTTCATGGCTGCAAATGCCATTTTTAGTGATCTCTGAGTCCAAGAATATAAAATCTGACATTGCTTCCATTTCTTCTCCCTCTATTTGCCAGGACATAATGGGACCAGTTGACAAGATCTTATTTGTAGTTTTTTTTTTAACACTAAACTTCAAGCTAACTTTTACTCTCTTTTTTCATCCTCATCAAGAGGCTTCTTAATCTTCACTTTCTGCCATCAGAGTAGTATCATTTGTATATCTGACACTGTTAATATTTCTCCTGGCAACCTTAATTCTGATTTTTGATTCATCCAATCTGGCATTTTGCATGATGTACTTGGCATATTAGTTAAATAAGTGACAACAAAAAGTGACAAAACCTTGTATTACTTTCTCCATCTTAAACCAATCAGTTATTCCATGTTTGGTTCAAACTATTGCTTCTTGACTCACATACAGGTTCCTCAAGAGACAAGTAATGTGATCTGGTAATCCCATTTCTTTTTTGCTTTTTTTTGGAAGGGCAGTGGGGGTTAAGTGACTTGCCCAAGGTCACACAGCTAGTTTTTGTGTTGTGTCTGAGACCGGATTTGAACTCAGGTCCTCCTGACTCCAGGGCTGGTGTTCTATTTACTGGACCCCCTAGCTGCCTGGGTACTCCCATTTCTTTGAGGACTTGCCACACTTTGTTGTGATCCACACAATCCACAAAGGCTTTAGTGTAGTCAATGAAAAAGAAATAGATTTTTTTTTCTGAAACTCCCTTGCTTTTTCTCCATAATCCAGTGAATGTTGGCAATTTGGTTTCTAGTTCCTTTGCCTTTTCAATAACTAATAGGTTCTTCTGATAATTCTCAGTTCACATATTGCTGAAACCTGGCTTGCAGAATCTGGAGCATTAACCTTGCTGGTATTTGAAATGAGCACAATTGCTGGGTTTTGAACATTCCTTGACATTGCTTCTTTAGGACTGGGACATAAACTGACTTTTTTTCCAATCCAGTGGCCACCACTGTTTTCCCAATTTACTGATGTATTGAGTACAGCGGTTTAATAATATTGGAATTCAATCACCTCCACTAGCCTTATTATGAACAATGCTTCCTAAGGCCCACTTGACTTCATCATCCAGGATGTCTGCCTGTAGAGCAGCAGTTACGCTTTCATGGTTATCAGTGAAGTTAAGATCTTTCATGCATGAAACATTCCTTCAATATCCCTAGTTTTCCTGAAGAGATATCTTATCTTTTCCATTCTACTGATTTCTTCTATTTCTTTGAATTGCTCCTTTAAGAAAATATTATCTCTCCTTGATGTTCTATGGAATTTTGCATTCAGAGTATATCTTTCCCTTTCTCCTTTCCCTTTTTCTTTCCTTCATTCCTCAGCTATTTGTAGTCATTTTGCTTTCTTGCTCTTCTTTTTCTTTGGGATTTGTTGTTGCTGTTGTCATTGCCTCTTGCACAATATTGTGAACCTCTGCCCATAGTTCTTCGGGAACTCTACCTACCAGATCTAGTTCCTTAAATCTATTCTTCACTTCCACTTCATATTAATAAGAGACATTATTTAGGTCACACTATACATTCTGATGGTTTCCTCTACTTTCTTTAATTTAAGTCTAATTTTGCAACAAGAAGCTCATGATCTGAACCACAGTTAACTCCAGGTCTTTTTTTAACTGACCATATAAAGTTTCTGCACCTTTCACTGGGAAGTGTATCATCAATCTGATTTCTGTATTGATCACCTAGTGATGTCCATGTGCCTTTTGGATTGTTGAAAAAGAGTGCTTGCCATGACCAGCAAGTTATCTTGACAAAACTCTATTAGTGTCTGCCCTGCCTCATTTTGGACTCCATGGCCAAACTTGGAATATTAAAGTCTCCACCATCATACCCCTATAACATTGCCCCCCCACCCAAAAAGGAGAAATTTGGTGTGGGAGAAACTGGAAAATAGCCACATGAATTCACTGCTGGTGGAGATATGAATTATTCCAAACATTTTGGGAAGCAATTTGGAATTTTATGAGAAAAGTTACAGAAAATATATTTATGCTCTTTTCCCAGGTCCTCCCACTGTTTGTTTTATATAACAAAGAGATGAATGACAGGAAGACAAGTCCGGTCCATACAACATACTGATAGTGATACTATTTGTAGTAGCAAAAAGGAAAATACATATCCAACTACTGGAGAATAGCTGGACAAATCACAATATATATTAGTATGTCATAAAGGACAAAGAAGATGAAGGATTCAGATATGGAAAGTTGCATATAATGTGGTACAGAGTGCAGAAAACAGAAGAAAAATATACACTTTCTGCCAACAATTATGCAAACAAAGACAGCAGTAAATGACAAAAGCTGCAGGGTATCCCTTTCAGGATGCTTTAAAATAGTGGAAAACATTAATGTTAATTTATTACAGTGAAAACACATGCATTTCTTTTAAGAAATTTAACTTACAAAAGTGTAAGGTTAAGCATACTATCAATCACACTCTTATGTTCTTTTGCTTAAATGTGCAAGGGAGATTATCCTTTCTGGAAAGCAATTATACATTTGTGTAGATTTGTCAAAACAAAATCTATCAACGATAACCAAAAAAAATAATATATCCTTGCTGAGAAAATCCTAAAAGGGGTCACAAAGAGTTGGACATGACTGAAAAAATGGCTAAACAACAACAAATTAGCCTTAGAAAAATACTAGGAGTTTGACTGATCACAAAATAGAAGTAAATGATCAGGATGAAATAAGGAAGGAAAGACTGTCTCCTCAGCCAGTTGGTTTTCCTGAATGATGTCAATTGTTCAACTCCTTTTCTTTTTCTGGAGGAAAGTAAAGAAGAGGAAGTAGAAAAAAGCCTTTCACTTTCATTTCTTCCAATACTGCTAAGGGCACAATATAGTATTTATTAATTCATCCTGCATTGCATACAGATCTGGGAGCTCTACAAATCAGATAAACAAAAATGTCCCTAACCTCAAAGGATATCTACTTTAAAACAGATGTTGACCACAGAAAATGACAGTTTTGTAAACCACAGGCCTTAATGCAAGCATATTTATAAATAATTATCAAATATCATCACTGTAGATGAAATGACCATATGAGAGTAAACATCAAATAAAGCATAAAACAGACGGGCATGCCTCCAAAAAGTTTTCACTGTTGTGATAGAGGAAATACAGTATAGAATCTGGGTCAAAGATGGCTACCCTGTAGACAGTGAGGTTCTCACAACATTCAGGACATTATGCTGGCCGTATCAAACCCCAGAACATGCAGAACTTCCTGGAAGAGAATTGTAGTCACTCAATGAAGTTTGGCACCTACATGGGAAAGAACATGGGGATGAAGAATGTCTATTGCCCCAGATTACAATATGCATTTGGAGGGACACCCCATACTGTAAAACTTATCCAGCAATATGTGCATATAGGACAGATGGTAAAGGCAGACAACCAAGTGGGGCCCAGAACTGAACAGGATGGATATCTTAAAGAAATTGAAAAGCTTTTTTTCCTGAACCCTGACTTTCCCTTGAAAAGAAAGTTCTGTCTCTCCAAAATGAATAATTTTTATCAGTTACTATTTGGCAGCAAGACAAGAAAAACCATTGCCTCCAAAAAACTAAAAATGAAGAGAAGGCAAGGGAGAGGTGTGTGGTGGGTGGAAGAAGGCTGCAATATATGCCAATGAGCAAGTAAAAAAAGAGCAGGAATAAAAGATGTTGTCAAGGAATCACGATAAGAAGAAAAGATGGAATCATCACGTGGCAAAAGCCCAATCTAAGATGAGATTCACCTGATGATGACTGTTTGGGAGGTCAGTGACAAGAGTGGCACAGAAAACACAGGTCTCCATGAGTTGTTATCCACACTGTAGCTGGTAGGAATGCCCAAATGCCCAACTCTAAAGGAACATCAAATTTCATCATAATTCCATTTAAAATTGCAGAAGCGATGTCTGCTTAAAAGCCTTCACAGTCATCATTTTATGTCAAAATGTCTTTGTGAATATAAACTTTAACTTCCAAAGAGTGCTAGACAAGGAACCAGTCAATTAGTTTGAGTTCTGTGTGACCTTCCCTTCATCTCTGTGGATCTTCATCTCTTCATTTATAAAATGGTGGAGTTAGACTAGATGACCTTAATCTGTAAACTCTCTCCCAGTTCCAAATCTATGATCCTAAAATAGATTTTTTTTAAAGAGGGTTGGAAAACCAGTTTAATCAGACAGGGTGTGGGGAAGTCACCAGAGTAAGAAAAGTTATAGCAAATACAAGAGCAGGAAAATCAAAAGGGCCAGGAAGGGTAGGCCAAAGGAGTGGAAGGGGCAATCTACTACTGGCGGATTCATGATTCGCTAGAATAGGCACCAATGTGGAAGAGACATGGGCTCCTAGAGGCAAGTCTAAACAGAGGCTCCTCTCCCCTGGGTTAAAGCAGAGGAAGGCGAAGAATGCCCCAAAACCTGCCCCTGTTCCAGGTTCCAGCTACTTTGAAAGTTTCTGAGTACAGTTGGGGCCTGTCTCATTATACTTCGCCCAACCTCCATCCCAAAATGCCAAAATGACACAGCCACCCCCTCAGGCAATCTCAGGAAGCCAAGAAACAGACCCTGTGTCCTCAACTAGGACTAAGGAGCTCCTAGGAAGCAAAAGAAAGGAGAAAGTTAGGGAATAAAGTGAGTAAAGTGTCGGCCCAGAGTCAGGAGGACCTGAGTTCTGTTCTGGCCTCAGACACTTAACACCCACACAAAAAACTAGCCATGTAACCTTGGGCAAGTTACTTAACCCCAATTGCCCTCCAAAAGGCAAAAAAAAAAAGGAAAGGAGAAAATATAATCAGAAACCTCTCTTCCCTTCACATCTGTGCAGAACCACATGGTTTGAGTGAGGAAAGCAGCAATCACCTTTTGGCTCCAGGCCCTGTTCAGACCCATAGTGACCAGTAACTTGAGATAGTTACATTTGTTTACAAAAGGATAAAAGGTTACAGTGTCCTACAGGCACAGAGTTTTAAGTTTCAAGACATTAAATACACACACACACACACACACACACACAAACCAGCTGAGACTGTTGGCCAGGCCGACCCATTGGGTGTGGCCTTACATGTCTACTGCTGTTTTTTCCTTCAGCTAGTAAGCTCTCCACCCCCTGTCCTGTGTCCCCAAGCCTTGTCCCATTCCTTGGCCCCAATGTTCTCTCTGAGCCCCACCAGAAAGCTTTGCAGAGATAGGAAAAAGGATGAGAGAAGGAGAAACTGATGGATCCAGTCAGATTCTCTAAAAATTCTTGAAGAATTCAAGGTCCCTAATTTCCTACTAGAATTTTGAGTAATCAAAAAAATAATAATAATAAAAATTAAAATAAAAAAAAGAATTTTGAGTAACCAAATAGGTCTGGTAAATTACAGAACATATCCTTAGGGAAAGCTTCTGGTTTTATGTCCTCTAACTCTTTCAGTGTTTCTTTTACTGCTTTTATAATGTGCTTAGCTTCATGTAAAAGATCTACTTCAAATATCAGCAGTCCTCTATAAACCTTAATGACCATTATCTAATACATTTCATATTCAGCTTCCATATTTTCAAAATATTGATCCATAAAGACAGTAGTTAAGCACTGAATAAAGCAGTTGTAAGCATTAAACATGCATTAGTTTTTTAAGCATTAGTCATATGCACTAACACAGTGTAGCAATGAGTCATGGAATGCACACAGTACAAAACTAATAAAGTAGGCATGCAATTAATAGTTCTACAGGATTACAGTCACATACCAACAATTGAATGACATGCAAGCCATATCATTAAAATGAGAATCCTTTGCCCAGATGGATAGTGTCAGCAAATATGTATGCATGCCATTATTAGCAACACTGAATGTTTATATTTATATTCATCATATGAATGCAGCAATAAAATATAATAGAAGGAAATACTATGGGAAATGAAAAAACAAGTGAAAAACAAAACAAAAACTAGAAATAGGATTTTTTTTAAATCAGGCAATAAAGTTTCATTGAGAAAAGACTGGATCTGTGATTTCATGGGAGTAGGAAGCTCTCAGTGAGGATTTCCTCTATTAATGTAGATCTATACCTTCTCTGAAATTTTAGAGAAGGGTCTGGTACACCAAGAGGTCAAGGTAACCTTCCCAAGGTCCTGAAGGTTGGATGTAGCTGAGGACAGGCACTCAAAATCAAAGCTGAACTTGAACCCAGGGCATCCTGTCTCCAAGGTCAGCTCTCTATGCTATAATATACTGCCTTACCAAAGGCTTTCCTTTTTCAAAGGAATCATGTATCAAATTTGTAAACGAAAAGGAAAAAAAAAGCAATTCCTTCCTTAAAAAGGTAAGCTAATCATCTTAATACTCAGAAGCATCCAAGGAATACAGAATTATATAATTTTCAGAATACCTGAGAGTATTCCTGAAGAAACATTGGGAGGAAGAGAAATCCTTGATTATAGATAAAAGAAAGAAAAAAGCATCATCCCACCATAATTCCCATTCATACCTAGATGGCCCTGGTAAATGCTGCTGGCTGAGCTGTCAGTCATCCACTGAGCCTAGAAGGACTGGGCTTACTCATCTGGAGACTCTTCTCAAGTCCAGAGTGAGCTTTAGGGACAAAGGGAAGGAATGGTGGATTCCTCACCCCATGGGCCTCGCCTTGCTGAGGATGTGGGTGTCAGAGGTTATTCCCTTTTGTCCTCAAATAAACTCTTCCTTCTCTTAAAGCCACACAAGCAACACAGCCCAGAACAACAGTGATTATCTCAGCACTGCGGGCAATCATCTCAAAGATACATCAACAGGGCTTGAAATGGACTTAGCCCCATTGCATAGCATTGCTTGACAAACTACTTTAGCAACTGCTGTTTAAACTACATGAAGCAGGGGCGGCTAGGTAGCACAGTGAATAGAGCACTGCTGGCCCTGGAGTCAAAAACTAGCCATGTGACCTTGGGCAAGTCACTTCACCCCAATTGCCCTACCTTCCCCCCTCCAAAAAGCAAAACAAAAATAAACTACATGAAGTAGATATTACATGCACATATCACAGAATGTGATGGCATGTCTATCTAATACAAGCAAGTGTTATGATACAAGTGTCTATCAGGCACATTTACACAAGTGAAACCTTCACTGTTCTCTACCTTTGAAATTTTTTTAAGTTAAAAGATTTTTTAAATTAACATGCATTTATTTTCTCTCTGTCCTACATTCTTCCTTGCATCCCACTGAAACAGAAAAAGAAAAAAAAACTCTCAGTCTCTTTTCCTCCATACTTTCTGTTCTTTCATTTGCTTGTTCTTTTTACTAGCCTGCTTCAAGGTCAGGGTCAAATAATAGCTTGACCTGAGATGAAATCTGAAATCTCTCAAAAGTTTAAGGAGCACCGGAAAAGTGGCTTATTCCCATACAAATTAGGCTAGTTTTTCACTAATAGTATTGGAATGACCTCAAGATTTAGTTGGCACGGGGGATTAAAGCTTAGTCTCTGAACAGAATTTCTTAGTTCCCAACATACAAAATGCCAAAATGCCACTAGGTGGTCCTATTCTCTTTCTCAGGCTTCTGAAGATGGACCAATAAATAGTCTGACTAACAAAGGGAAGCTGCATCAGCTGAAGCCATGTGATGACCTCCCTGAATATTCTTTTTTTGTTGTTGTTGTTTTTGGAGGGGGGAAGGTAGGGCAATTGGTGTTAAGTGACTTGCCCAACATCACACAGCTAGTTTTGTGTTAAGTGTCTGAGGTCGAATTTGAACTCAGGTCCTCCTGACAGTTCAGGGCTGTTGTTCTATTCACTGTGCCACCTAGCTGCTCCCCTCCCTGAATATTCTGGTTGAATACCCTTCCTAAGTAAACCTCCTTTTGTTAAATGTTAAAAAGAGAAGTGACTTAACCTGGTCACAGGCAAGTCAGTTTCTCTGCCCTTCTCTCCAAACTTTTTTTTTTTTGCTTTTTGGAGGGCAATTGGGGTTAAGTAACTTGCCTAAGGTTATACGGCTAGTTTTTTTGTGTGGGTATTAAGTGTCTGAGGGCAGAACTGAACTCCCGTCCTCCTGACTCTGGGGCCAGCACTTTACTCACTGAGTCACCTAGCTGCCCCTCTCCAAACTTTTTAAAGGAGTATCAAAATGTTGGTGACAAAGGTATAAATTCTAATTTCCTCACTGATGAGACACTAATATTCCCTTATATTTGTGTGCCACAATTTATTTAATCATTCTTCAGTCAAACACCTATTTTGTTTCAAGTTCATTGCTATTATAGTAAGTATTGCTATGACTATTTTAGTACATATGGAACCTATCTATCTTTTAACCTCTTTGGAATTTATTTATATCTTGGGGTTTTATATCTATTATTGGTATCTTTTGAGTCTAAAGATCTCAGCTGAATTGGCCACAGGTTTCAGGATTCAGAGTTTCCTAAACCTCTGCCCTTCCAGAAGATAAGATTATCAGCTGTTCTAGACTGTCCACGTTCTTGCCATGAGCTCTGCCAATACACCCCTTGGACTGATGGGGTACCTGGGGTCTATGTCAATTTGTGAAACCAACTTGTAAAACCAGTCTGTGACTTTGTAACTGCACTTTGTTTTGTAAAGTTGTAACTGCAATTTGTCCTTTACCATCCTTGAGCTCTGCCCCTTCTCCCTATCCCACACTCCACCTAGGCAACACCCTGTGACCCCTTTGTTCTTACTTAATCTCTTCATTTCTTCTGGGCCTGGCCCACACCCTCCTTTGTCCTTGCCTTTTGTCTCCTTCTGCCTGGCCCAAATCTTATCTAAACTATCTATTCACATGCTCCTCTTGGTCAGCTCTGACCTTTGTCTGTGCACTGAGGCCCCTCCCCTCTGGTCAGCCCTGACAATGGCAGCCCTACCCTTTAAAGGTAAAAGCATGTACCCCTCTCACTTGCAGGTCCCCTAAAGGACTCTTGGCTGCTTCTCATGGAAGCGTAACAATAAATTAATACAACTCTCACTCCAATTAAGCCGGAGACCTTGAATTCTTTCCAGCCGATATTGCAGGTTTTCTGGTCTTAGATAAGATCAGAGTTCCTGCTGAACCTATTGGGATCCCGTCCCCCATCAGGACCAGAGACCGTACCCTAGAGGACTTAACCCTCCTAGAACTAGATCTAGTACCTTGGGACCCATATTTATACATTTGTGGATAGTAGTGAGATCTCCAGATAAAAAGAGACATTTTACTCATTTTTTTAGAGCAATTATAATTATTTCCAGAATGACTCCAAAAAGAATGTTTTATTGTGCCTATATTTCTTCAGCCCCTCCAATTTTGACTATTTCCAACTTTTGCCATCTCTACCTTGAGAAAATTCAAGTGGATGAAAACTATTGTACAGATCACAATATGCATTTGAATGGAACATTCATGAAGCTTATCTATTAGTATTTGTATCTGGTACAGACAGTATAGACAGGCAGTGAATTGGACCCAGAGTTGGAGAACAGGCTAAATTGCCTTTTTTTTTTTCCATTTCAAAGCTCCTTTAATGACCCCCAGCTTCCCATGAAAGCAAAAGTCTATCTTTTTTTTAATACCATAATTCTTCTAATATTGTTCTATGGAAGAAACATGAACTACATGTTTCTTTAAAGAATTACAAATGAATATTCCATGGAAGGCAATGGAGGGACCCATAGGGATCAGGCTGCAATGAGACATATAAACAACAAAAAAGATGTCTTTGAGGAAGTGTATGATAGAAAGAGAAGGTGGACTTGTCATGCGGTAAGAGCAAGAAATGACTAATAGATGGTGCTCCCTCCCTATGCCCTCAAAACATCAGCAGAAAGCAAGGAAGGCCTCTAGCCCATCACATAGACTCCCTGTGATAAACTTATTGAGGGGCATGGACAAAAGTAGCGCAGAATGGACATGCATAGATGGTTTATAATTTGCATTATTGGAGAGAATTTCTATACTGAAATAAATCCATTTTAGTATTCAAATCATCTTTGCAAACTTTCTGCATGTGAAATAAAACCTCAGAGATATTTTGATTTGTATTTCTTTAGATATTTGAACCAATCTTTCATATGGTTGTTAGTAGTCTGAAATTGTTCTTTTGCAAACTTTGTTCATATCCTTTGAACAGCTATCCCTTGATGAATAGGTCTTTCTTGGACTTTTATTTGTGTTAATTTCCAACATATGTATGATATCAACTCTTATCAGAGAAATATTAGACAAAAATATTTCTTCCTGAGTGATACTTTTTCTTGTCCTATCTGCATGAATTTTGTTTATGCAAAAGCATTTCAACCTCAAGTGATTAAAACCTTTTTTTTCCTTTTGTGACTGCTGCTAAACCTTTTTTGGTTAAGAATTTTTACCCTATCCTCTCAGCAATGCAAAGTTATAAGACAACTCCAAAAGACTCATGATGGAAAAGGATATTCATATCCAGAGAAAAGAACTAGAGTCTGAATGCAGGTTGAAGCAAACTACTTACTCTCTCTCTTTTTTGTGTTTTGTTCTGTTCCTTCTTTCTCATTTTTCACTCCATTGGTTATAACTCTTCTTTACAAGCTGACTAATGATTAATGTGAAGCTCTTTGTAGAATCTACATCGGATTGCATGCCACCATAGGGGCGGGGAGAGGAGAGGGAGGGGGAGAAAATTCTGAACTCAAGGGACTATGGAACTGAATATTGTAAACTAAAAGTAAATAAATATTTTTTAAAAGAATTTTTACCTTAGGCCTAACCATGAAAGATGGTTGATTCATTTTTAAAATAATGTAATTTTGTCTGTATAGGTTATAGACCCATTAGTAAGATGTTGGTCTAATCATAATTTCTACTGAAGTGTTTTTCAATTGTCCTAGCAATTCTTGTCATAAAGGGGGTTCCATTTACCCTCAAATAATTTATTTTCCCAGATTCATTGGGTTATTGGCTTCCATTGTTTTTGATTCTTCCTTTCCTACTCTGCTCCTCTGATTTACTTTTCTATTTTCTTTTCCTTCTGGAGAGCCCTCCTTGGTTCCTAATCCTTGTTCATTAAGAACTGGTTTGCTTTTTGTTTTGACTGTTTGTTTTGAAAGAAACTTTTGTTCTTTTCTCCAAAACTAATGTGTGTTTGTTGTGTTGCTGGCCCCCACATGCTCATCTGAGAAGGAGGAAATTGGAGACAAAGTACCTACAGTGAAAAATTGATAGATGTGATTAAAACCAGGAAGTATTCCATGGCAAAAAATATTGAGGCTTGTAATTAAACTGAAAAGAGATATTATTATTGATCCATACTTTATAACTTTTCCCAGTAGCAGAAGGGAAGACCTAGTAAATCTGGACCATAAATCTGTTTGCCTGAGCCAAAGCAGCTCGTGAGCAGAAGGGGAATGGAGAACTGAAGTCATCTATTTTGAAGGTCATTTGTTTCAGGCAAATTCAGTCCCTTTGTTATTTCTACCACAAACTCAAAGAAATCCATCTTCTGAGGGGATAGAGCTAGGTAGGAGCAGTGACTAGAGAGAGGGTCATGCCTGAAGGATGGAATTGGAAAAGGAGAAAGGGCCACTTCTTACAATACAGTAGGAGTCAGAAAGAAGGAGTAACTATTCTGCTCATCCCATACAACTAAATTATGAAGGTGACAAACATCAACAAATATGAACATGGCCCTATATAGGGTAATTCTATTCTTTCTATAGGCAGTTGGTGTATGATTTTCTGTTTGCAGATAACTGTGCAGTCAATGCAGCCTCTGAAGCTGAGATGCAACAAAGTATGGATCAATTCTCTGCTGCTTGTGCTAATTTTGACCCAACAAGTAACAGCAAGAAAACACAAGTGCTCCATCAGCCACCACCACACCATCCATATGTGGAACCACTGATTATAGCAAATGTTTTGACTACACAGTTTTGACCACTGTGGATAAGTTCACTTACCTTGGTAGTATACTATCCAGGGATGTACACGTTGGTAATGAGATTGACACACACATTGTCAGAGCTACTCACTGTTTGGGAGGCTCCAAAGGAAAGTATGGGAGAGAAGAGGTATTGAGTGACTACCAAACTGAAGGTCTACAGAGCTGTTGTGCTGACCTCATTGATGCATGCCTGTGAAACATGGACAGTATACCAGCGCCATGCTGGGAAACTCAATCACTTCCATTTGAATTGTCTTAGGAAGATTCTGAAGATCACCTGTCAGGATAAGGTACTAGACACTGAGGTCCTAAGGACCTCAAACTAAACTGCCAAGTATTCAAACACTGCCTCATAGAGTGCAACTCCAATGGGCTGACCATGTTCGAATGTAAAATGTATGCTTGCCAAAAAGACTTTTTTATAGAGAACTCACAGGGAAAGTATTAACATGGTAGTCAGAAGAAGAGATACAGGGACACTCAAAGTCTTGCTTAAGAACTTTGAAACCGATTGTGTGACATGGGAGACACTGGCACAGGACCACTCAGCATGATGTGGTGATATGCTCTGTGAGCAAAGCAGAACTGAAACAGCTCAAAGGAAATGCAGGATGCACAAATTTAGAAAATCTACTCCAAATGTTTGCATGGACTATTTGTGCCCTCCCTACCCATGGTAGAACATTCAGAGCTCATATTGGTATGATCAGTCACAGTCGGACACATTGAAACTTGACTTTAGAATAGTAATGTCATTTTAGTCCTTTTCAAGAACGAAGGACAGCAGCAAGTATAGGCACATAAAGCCTATACAAAGAAGAGAAAAGCTGTGACTTTCCCCAGGGTACACTGGAATAGTGAATGGAGAATTAGCTTTGTAACCAGAAAAACCTGGGTTCAAATCCTGCTTCTGACATATACTGACTATAAGATGAAGTCACTTCAAGTCTCAGAGCCCTATGAATCTAAGACTTTGAACTGCAGGGAAGAGACTTTGGTTGAGGCAGTTCCTTCACCAGAGAGCTCCCTGTACCATTGCCTTATCCTTATTCTTTTCTAGGTTATTTATTTTCCTTTCCATTTCTTCCTCCCAAATTTTCATTTCACTTTTAATTTCAATTTTTCATCTTAATTTATTTTTTCTAGCCCCTCTCAGTCACCTCTTTTGTTCTTCAGAAGCTCTGCTTGTAGTGATTGAGAGGTTGCTTTCTTCTAACTTTACCTCTTGGACTTTATTTTTTGTTCAGTTGTTTCAATCATGTCCAACTCTTTGTGACCCCATCTGAGGTTTTCTTGGCAAAGATACTACAGTGGTTTGCCATTTCCAGCTCATTTTACAGATGAGGAAACTGAGGCAAACAGGGTTAAGTGACTTGTTCAAGGTCTCACAGCTAGTATGTTCTGAGGCCACATTTGAATTCATGAAGATGAGTCTTCCTGACTCTAGGTCTGGTTCTCTATTCATTGCACCACCTAGCTGCCCTGAGATTTATTTTACCCATGATATTTTTTAGTGGGTTGGTGGTTGGGTTGTTTTTTATTCTGTTAACTTATATTTTCACCTTCAGTTTGAGATTTTGTGCTCAAGTCAGTTCTTTCTAGTACTCTTTGATGAGATAAGTAGTGTTTGGTCCTGTCACCTCTGTAGCCTGGACTCACCACCATCACTGCCATCAATTTGGATAAAGTTCCTGGTGCTTGGCCCCACCCTCTACTCCAGTGCCTGGCTCTGTCTCAGTCTCCTGGTGGTCTCCTGCAGGTTCTGGCTTTGATAGTTCACTGCCTCCTTCTTTTCATATAATTTCCACTTGGGGGATGCTTCTTTCACCTACTGTGACCCTGACAGACTCTAGTCAGGTCATAACAACCAGGCTAGTACTAGGCCTCTTGGAAAGCAATCCCTGGTGCTGGCAACCAAGCACCAAATTAGCCCCATATTCTGCTGTGGCTTCCAGTGCTCTATGGATGACATAGCCAGGAGCTTGTAGCGGCAAGCACTCCAAGCATCCTCAGGGTGGCTGCCCATACAGGTTCGTGGATCTGCTTTGATAAAGGAAAGCAACTCAAAATGGGTTAACAAGCTTACTTTAATCAGTCAGACATATATCATTTACCTTGTTCAGGGGAAAAAGGTCAGCACCCCGAACTTCAAAGTATACAGGCAGAATTATCAAGACAAAACCAGGTCAAGTAGACAGCTTTCCAAACTGTCCAGCCATTACATCCATACCCAATCAACATCTGGGTTTTTCAAAGGGGGGGGGGGGCTCCAGACAACGGCTTCCCAGAATCCATATCAAATCACAGAACACTTCTCAAAGTGAGCCCCCAAAACAAAGCCTCACATCAGGGCTTATATAGCCTTCTCCTGGCTCAGAGAATGTAACAACCTTATTGACGGCACTGGCCAATCAAAAAGCATCTACTGAAAAACAAGCCTCCCACCCCAGGCTTCAGGTGCACTTTAGCCTAGGGGCAGGGAAGATCTTCCAAATTTGCATTCCCATTACAGAGCTCTCTCCCTATTTGGTGATCAGTTGCTTCTAGTATGGATGTGCTAGCAAATTTTTATCAACTGACTTCCTGAGGGGAAAATGTATGGAACAACACACTTTTAAGTTTACTCTGCATTATTTATTTTTTCTATTACTTTCTTACCTATTCTTACCTTATTCTAGGCAATAAACAAAACAACAAATCAGACTTTGATGACTTCTGAGGCAGAAATATGCTCACATTGAAAACTTAACAATCATCTCTCCTGAGCTAGCTCAAGGTGGCTCTCCTATGGCCCTGGGTCTGGGTCTGTTTCTTATTTCTGTTCTGATAGACCAGAGCTGGGATTTAGCTTCAGGCTCCTGATTACTGGGTCTCATGATGGTTTGAGTCTTTCCCTCTTCCCTTGCCACCCAACTACTGACCCTATTTGGAACCCTGCAGGCTAGTTTCCCTGCTATGGCTTCTCTCATTGCCTCTGCTTTCTATGCTCAGAGTTCATGATGACGTTCCTGGTGTCTTGTTCATGGATCAGAAGAAGCCAGTGTCATTAAATTGAAAAGTATGTGTTGGGGAGTAAGGTGTAAGAAGTCTGGAAAGGCAGAAGAAAGCTAGATTATGAGATTATGAGGGTTTTGAATGCCAAATAGAGCATTTTGTTTTTGCTCCTGGAAGCAACAGGAAACCACTAGACTAAATATATATTAACCCAGGACTTGAAGAGTCCAGGGTAAGGAGTGGTTGTTTAGTCATTCAGTCTTGTGTGACTCTTCATGATCCCATGAACCATAGCACTCCAGGCCCTTCTATCCTCCACTATATCCCAAAGTCTGTCCAAGCTTATGCTTGTTGCTTCCATGATATTATCCATCCATCTCATCCTCTGCCATCCCCTTTTCCTTTTGTCTTCAATCTTTCCCAATATCAGTCTTTTCCATTGAACCCCATCTTCTCATTATGTGACCAAAGTATTCTTAAATATCTTCACTATTTGACCTGCCAATGAATAATATGAATTAATTTCTTTAAGTATTGACTGATTTAACCTCCTTGCTGTTGAAAGGCCTCTCAAATGTCTTCTCCAGCACCACAATTTGTAAGTGTCAATTCTGTGGCACAAAGTTTTCCTTATAGTCCAAATCTCATGGCCACACATTGCTCCTGGAAAAACTATAGCTTTGACTATAGGCAAGGGATGTCTCTACTTTTTCGTATGCTATCTAGATTTGCCATAGCTTTCTTTCCAAGGAGCAAACATTTTAAGGAGCACACAGAACATAAAAAGTGGAATTATTCAGAATTAAATTATTCATAAATTTCATTCCTATATGTTACACTTCATTTAGAGAGTCATTGCTAAATGCAAAAGAACATGAATATAACCATACACACAAAAAAACTAATTATGTCTTACAAGACAGAAGACTAGTATACACCAATGCTATCCACCCTTCACATAGGTCAGGGCCTTCGCCTCCACCAATAAGAAGAGAGATCAAAGGTTCAGGGGTTATACTAGTAAGCTTCACATGGGAATCATCTCAGAACCAGATGCAATCATATTTTTGACTAGTTAGAACAAAATTTAAAATTAATGCCAAGGTGAAAGATAAGGTACTGTATGCAATTGCAACATTTATAACCTGACCTAGTTAAAGAAGCCTCTCCTTACATGTTCTCCTGTTTATACAAAATATTAATCAGATTACAACAAGGTAAAAAAATAATAGGATCTTTTTTAGTGAAATCTATCATCACTCAAAAGTGATTCAGCCTAATAGTCCATACAGGAAAAACCAAGAAAATGAAGGGTGCCTCTTGATCAAATTATGATATAAAGTTAGATAGGCAGGCCGATTATGTAGTCTTTTAATATACATATCATAGATAAGAATTGCAAATGGTGGGCAGAGCCAAGGTGGTGGAGTAAAAGCAGGGACTTGTTTGAGCTCTCCCCCGAACCCCTTCAAATACCTGTAAAAAATGATGCTAAACAAATTCTAAAGCAGCAGAACTCACAAAATGACAAAAAAATTTCCATCCCAAGACAACCTGGAAGGCGGGAAGGAAAGGTCTGCTGCACCAGACTGAGAGAGGAGCACAGTCCAGCACAAAACACACCAACATAGACCAGGCCCCAGCAAATGTAGAGCAAGCCCCCAGGGACTGAATCACTGGAAGCTGTGGTGGTTTTCTCAACCCACAAACACCAAAGATAACTTAAAGGTCGGTAGAAGAGACCATCCCTACCCGAGTCAGAGAAGAGCACAGTCTAGCCCTAGCTCCAGGATGGCAACATGTAGCAGCAAGCACCCTAGAGTCCCTAGGGTGGCTGCTCACACAGGTTCTTGGATCTGCTTTGATAAAGGAAAGCAACTCAAAATGGGTTAACAAGCTTACTTTAATCAGTCAGACATATATCATTTACCTTGTTCAGGAGAAAAGGTCAGCACCCCGAACTTCAAAGTATACAGGCAGAATTATCAAGACAGAAACAGATCAAGTAGACAGATTTCCAAACTGTCCAACCATTACATCCATACCCAGTCAACATCTGGGTTTCCACATTCTGGGTTTTTCAAAGCCGGGGGACTCTCAACAACGGCTTCCCAGAATTCAGATCAAATCACAGAACACTTCTCAAAGTGAGTCCCAAAACAAAGCTACACATCAGGGCTTATATAGCCTTCTCCTGGCTCAGAGAATGTAACAACCTTATTGACCCACTGGCCAA
>NW_027185867.1:7021932-7052313 GCF_028583685.1 Petaurus breviceps papuanus
ATATCAAATCACAGAACACTTTTCAAAGTGAGCCCCCAAAACAAAGCTACACATCAGGGCTTATATAGCCTTCTCCTGGCTCAGAGAATGTAACAACCTTTTGGACCCACTGGCCAATCAAAAAGTATCAACTGAGAAACAAGCCTCCCACCCCAGGCTCCAGGTGCACTTTAGCCTAGGGGCAGGGAAGATCTTTAAAATTTACATTTCCATTACACAGCAGCATCTGTGGGGAATAACAATAGCAGCTGAAGCAGCAGAGGTGGTGGCAGTTACTTCTGGAGCTCTCAGTCCACAGATGGGGGGGAGGGGGGTCTAGCAGCTGATTAGAGAGGAATAGCAGGAATCTCTTTGCTGACTCCATGCTTTCATCTGGGTTGCAGTCTTGGGGCGAGGAGGAGCACTGGCATGGTGGAACTTTTGGCAGCAGAGGAGAGGGCATCCTCCTCATAGTTCCAAGGCAGAAAAGAGTGCTTGTGATCACTCACAGATCATAACATAGGCCAGGAAAGGAGCAAGTACCTCTCCTTTGATCATACCACCTTGGAAGAACTGAAAATTTACAGATCCCTAGACATATCTCTGAAACCAGCTGCACAAAACCCCTGGAGCTTGGAACAGTACATACTCCACACTGGAAGCAGAGTCTTACCTTCACAAAGAGTTAAAAAGTCAAGTAATTGGCTGGGAAAATGGGCAAACAGTGGAAAAAACACTCTATTGAATCTTAATTTGGTGAAAAAGAAGATCAAAATATACAACCAGAAGAAGGCAACAAAGTCCTTTCCTCTCCAAGCTCCAACACAGCCACCAATAACATGGCTAAACAAACCAAGAAGGTTGGAATTGTTGGTAAATATGGAACACATTATGGTGTATCCCTCAGAAGAATGGTGAAGAAAATTGAAATTATCTAGCATGCCAAGTTTTTTTTTTTCCTGTTCCTTCTGTGGCAAGACCAAAATGAAGAAACTGGCTGTGGGTATCTGGCATTGTGGATCTGGTAAGAAAACAGTAGCTGGTGGTACATGGACCTACAATACCACATCTGCAGTCACAGTCAAATCTGCCATGAGAAGACTGAAAGACCAGTAAAATATTATCAAATATCTGTCGCTCATAGTCCAACAATAAATGGGTTAATTTATGGAATTAAAAAAAAAGAAGACAATAAAATCAAAGCTCCTACATCCAAAATCTCCAAGAAAAAATATGAATTGGTCACAGGCCATGGAAGAACTCAAAAAGGATTTTGAAAATCAAGTAAGAGGAGATGAGCAAAAATTTGGAAGAGAAATGAGAGTGCTGTAAGAGAATAATGAAAAATAAGGCAATAACTTGCTAAAGGAGACCCAAAAAATTCTGAAGAAAATAACAACTTAAAAAATAGACTAATCCAAATGGCAAAAGAGGCCAAAAAAGTCAGTGAGGAGAAGAATGCCTTAAAGAGTAGAATTGGCCAAATAGAAAAGGAGGTCCAAAAGCTCACTGAAGAAAATAATTGCTTAAAAATTAGAATGGAGCAAATGAAAGCTAATGACTCCAATAGAAATCAAGAGATTATAAAACAAAACCAAAAGAATGAAAAAATAGAATACAATGTGAAATATCTCATTGGAAAAATTACTGACCTGGAAAATAGATCCAAGAGAGATAATTTTAAAATTGTTGGACTATCTGAAAGCCATGATTTAAAAAAAAGGGCCTAGACATCATCTTTCAAGAAATTATCAAAGAAAACTACCCTGATATTCTAGAACTGGGGGAGGAAGGGAATAAAAATTGATAGAATCCACCAATCACCTCCTAAAAGAAATCCCAAAAGGAAAACTCCTAGGAATATTGTAGCCAATTTCCAGAGTTCCCAGGTCAAGGAGAAAACATTGCAAGTAGCCAGAAAGAAACAATGCTAGTATTGTGGAAACACACACAAGATAGCCCAAGATTTAGCAACTTCTACATTAAAGGATTGGAGGGTTTGGAATATGATATTCCAGAGATCAAAGGAGCTAGGATTAAAACCAAGAATCACCACCCAGAAAAACTGAGTATAATCCTTCAGGGGGGGGGAGAAATGGATTTTCTATGAAATAGAGGACTTTCAAGCATTCTTGAAGAAAAGACCAGAGATGAATAGAAAATTTGACTTTCAAATACAAGACTCAAGAGAAACATAAAAAGGTAAACAGGAAAGAGAAATCACAAAGGACTTATTAAAGTTGAACAGTTTACATTCCTACATGGAAAGATGATATTTGTAATTTACGAAACCTTTCTCGGTATTAGGACAGTTGAAGGGGGAAAAAATACACACACACACACACACACACACACACATATAGACAGAGGGCACAGGGTGAGTTGAATATGAAGGGATGCTATCTAAAAAATAAATTAAGGGTTGAGAGAAGAATATACTGGGAGAAGGAGAAAGGGAGAGGTAGAATGGGGTAAATTATCTCACATAAAAGAGGCAAGAAAAAGCTTTTACAGTGGAAAGGAAGAGGGGGGAGGTGAGAGGGAATGAGTTAAACTTATTCTAATCAGAATTGGCTCAAGGAGGGAATAATATATACACTCAATTAAGAATGAAAATCTATCTTGCCCTACAAGAAAGTAGGGGGAGAAGGGGAGAAGAGAGGGAAAATGATAGAAGGGAGGGTAGATGGGGGAGGGGGTAATCAAAAGCAAACAATTTTGAGAAGGGACAGGGTCAAAGGAGAGAACAGGATAAATGGGGTGGGATAGGATGGAGAGAATTA
Source organism: Petaurus breviceps papuanus (assembly GCF_028583685.1). NCBI lineage: Eukaryota > Metazoa > Chordata > Mammalia > Diprotodontia > Petauridae > Petaurus > Petaurus breviceps. Next base: position 7,024,695 of record NW_027185867.1, read on the forward strand.
TAGTCTTTTACAACATGACTATTATGGAATTGTTTTGCATGACTGCACCTGTATAACCTATATCAAAAAAGTGCTTGTCTTCTTAATGAGGGTGGGTGGGGATACAGGAAGAGAGGGAATGTGGAACTCAAAGTTTTAAAAATGAATGTTAAAAATTGTTTTCACATACAATTGGGAAATAAGATATACAGGCAATAAGGTATAGAAATCTATCTTGCCCTATAGGAAAATAGAAGAGAAGGTGATAAGAGAAGGGGGGAGTGGTGATAGAAGGGAAGGCAGACTGGGAGAAAGGGTAAACAGAATGCACACTGTCTTGGAGTGAGAGGAGAGGAGAGATGGGGGAAAAAATTGGAACTAAAAATCTTGTGGAAGTGAATGTTGAAAACTAAAAATAAATCAATTAATAAAAAAAATATCAAAAATAAAAAGAAATACTGAGCAAGGAGACTTCAGAAAAACTTGGAAAGACTTATATGACTGATGCTGAGTGAAGTGAGCAGAACCAGGAGAACATTGTATACTTTAACAACCTGTGCAATGACTGACTTTGATAGATTTAGTTCTTCTCAGTAATTCAAGGATCTAAGACAACTCCAAAAGACTCATGATGAAAAATTCTATCCACATCCAGAGAAAGAACTTTGGAGTCTGGATGAGATGGAAGCATACTATTTGCTCTCATTTTTTTGTTGTTGTTTTGTTTTATTTCTTTCTCAAGTTTCCTTCCACTAGTTCTAATTCTTCTTTACATCATAACTAATGTGAAAATATGTTTAATATGAATGCATAAGTAGAGCCTATATCAGAGTGCATGCTGTCTTGAGAAGGGGGGAGAAGAGGAAGGGGAGAAAATTTGAAACTCAAAATCTTATGGAAGTGAATGCTGAAAACTAAAAATAAATAATTTTATTTTAAAAAGAAGTAGCATGACAAAAAATATAATTGCAAATGAATGATGAGTAGGGATCATGAGAGAAGGCATGAAAGAGTAGGTTAGGGGGAAAATATGGTCATTCAGTGGAATAGAGGACTTTCAAGCATTCTTGCTGAAAAAATCAGAGTTGAATAGAAAATTTGACATTCAGATACAAGAAGCAAGAGAAGCATGAGAAGGTAAACAGGGAAAAGAAATCATAAGGAACTTATCAAAGTTGATCTATTAACATTCCTACATGGAAAAACAGTAATTATAACTTATGAAACTTTTCTCAGTAGTTGAAGGGATTAGAAATATACATATATATATGTATATATATATATATATATGAGGGTATATGGGCATATGAATACCTATGTGAATGTGTGTATATATGTTTACAGGTATATATAGAGGGCACAGGACCAATTTAACAGGAAGGGATGATACTTAAAAGGTGAAATTAAGAGGTGAGAGAAATATAATGAGAGGAGATGGGGAGAGACAGATTGGGGTAAACTATCTCATACAGAAGAGGCAAGGGAAAATGGTTACAATGGAGGGGAAGAATAGGAAAGCAAAAGGGAATGGGTCAACCTTGTTCCCATTGAATCTGGCTTGAGGAGGGAGTGAAATACACACTAAATAGGGTATCTCACCCTCCAGGAGAGTAGGGGGGGAAGGAGATTAGACGGGAGATGATGGAAGGGAGGGCAGGCTGGGGGGGAGGGAAGTTGGAAGCACCCACTTTTGAAAAGGGACGGGATCAAAGTAGAGAATAGAACAAGTGGGTGGTGGGATAGGAGGGAGGGAAATATAGTCAGTCTTTTACAATATATCTAATATGTTATTGTTTTGCATTAGCCACACATGTACAACCTTTACTGTACTGCTTATCTTCCCAGTAAGGGTGGGTGACAAGGAAGGAAGGAAGGGAATGAATCTGGAATTGAAAGTTTTAAAATCAAATATTCAAATATATATATGTATATGTGTGTGTATACTACTACTACTACTACTACTAATAAAACCCCAAAAAAACCAGTGTCTTGCACACAGTAGGTGATTAATACAAGTTTATTGAATTAAATTGAAGGGGCCTTAAAAAAAAAGAGTAGGTTAGGTTGCACTTTGGAAATTGCATAAGGCTTTTAAAAATCCCTAGATCCTTTTACCAACAAAAACCTACTTCCGTGAAAGATGATTATCTCAAAAGAATCATATTAGGTCCCTCAAAGGAAAATGGAAAAATGAATGGTTGTAGTATAGTGTACCCCACCAGTACTTTACATTCAACATGCCTAAAATAAAGTTCAACCACCACCAATACTACCTCCCCAGATCTGACTTTCTTTTCCATCTTAATTTGGCTGATATTGCTATCCTTTTGCCATTGAGGTTTGAAAACTTGGAGCCTTCCCTAATCTCAATAATGACATTATCACCTTCCTGGAACCTCATGCAACATTTGTCTTCCACAACTTTTTTCCCCACTTAGTAGAATTTTATTTTTTCCAATTGCATGTAAAAATAATTTTCAACAACTATTTTTATAAGATTGAGTTCAAATTTTTTTTTCTCTCTCTCCCTCCCTCCTCTCCAAGGCAGTAAGCAGTCTGATATAGATTATACAGGTACAATCATGTTAAACATATTTCCACATTAGTCATGTGAAAGAAGAATCAGGGAAAAACCACAGGAAAGAAAAAAAAAAGTAAAAATAGCATGCTTCAATCTGCACTCAGATTCCATAATTCTTTCTCTAAATGTGGAGAGCATTTTCCATCATGAGTCTTTTGGAATAGCTTGGGATGATTATATTGCTGGGAAGAGCTAAATGTATCAATTGATCATTTTTGCTGTTATTGTGTACAATGTTCTCCTGGTTCTGCTCAATTCACTCAGCATAGTTCACAACTCTTGTGTATAAACTTAACCATGGCATTATTTTGTGTAATTTCTATCTGATGTAATTATTGTTGTATCTCCTTATCTGTGCTGTAAATACCATATATTCAAGGTCCATGTCTTATCTAAGGTTTATATATGCCCAACTCCTGGCATACATCATTGTTACATAATAAATGTTCCCTGAACTTGTTTCATAATGCCTCCTGTCAGGATGGGCAAGTGCTACTTTTTGAACTTGCCTGAGAGTCAACAGTGTTTCCCACAACAGTCAAAAAATATTGTTTCTTAACCTGAAATGTCAATATCATCTGTGAAAAATAAAATCAAGTCAATAAATGTTTAACTGATGCCTATTCTGTGTAGCATATTGTGAAGGATCCAAGTTTACCACCTAGTCCCAGGAAGTTTATAGGGATTTTGGTCTTAAAGTTGACTCAAAGTACTGAAACTGTTTACTAGAACAGTGGTTTTCAGACTTTTTGTTTGTACTAGACACAGTATTACTTGTCTTGAGGAATCACAGCACACATGATGTTTATGTTGGTAACAAAGAAAGATTCCTGGCTTCCAGACCCAGCACCTAGATCTTTGAATTCCACTACCTCTCTTTTCCCTCTCCATTCCTATGTGACCCTAAGCAAGTAACTTAGTCTCTATTGGCCTCAGTTTCTTCAATTGTAAGATGGGATAACAGCACCTATCTTGCAGGGTTGTCCTGAGGATCAGATAAAATAATATTTGTAAAGCACTTTGCACAGTGCCTGGCATGTATTAGGCATTATATAAATGTTTAATCCTTTCTCTCTCAATTCCCATTCCCCCCTCATTCTTATCTTTCTCTCTACATTCCTTAGGACTCCTGCCATAGAAGGCAGCTTTGTGCTTTTGCAGATAGGGCAGCTACTCTGACTTTCCTTTTTTTAACTTGACTTTCTTTGTTCCCCCAAATCAAGGAATAGCAGGCAATAAACCATAACTGGAGGTAGGGCTAAGGAATATGGATGTCTTGGGAGTATGGAAGGAGTTTAAAGGCATACAAGTGCGGCATACCCTTTGAAAATCATTTGTTTAAAGCAGTAGTCAGCAAATTTTTTGGTCTACACACCCTTATCCTTAAAAAATATTTCAGCACACCTCTAATATGTCATATTTACTTTTATAAATTATGTATGTGTACTACTATACTAATAATGTTATACATTATAACACTTTCAATAAAAAAGGTTAAGCTACAGATGAAATAATATTTGATCCTAAAGTTAATAGGGAGCTACTGAAATTTATTGAGTAAGAGTGACAAGGCCAGACCTGTACTTTAGGGAAATCATTTTGTCTATTGGTAGGAACAATGGATTAGAGAGGAAAGAGACCAATCGGAGAGGAAGGCCAACTGGAGAGGTCAAGACCAACAAAGAGGCCGTTCCAATAGTCTAGACAAAGACACTCTAGCCTGAACTAGAGTGATGTCTGTGTGAATAGAGAGAATGAGACAACTAGCTCCAGGGTGTGGAGGTTTGCTCTGATCTTGACAGTCAATTTGGCTACAGTCTTTTAAAAGCAAAAGCATGCTGGGTGGCAGCAACCTGGAAGTACCAACACTGGGGAAAGCAGCCTCTGCCAGTGACAGAGAAAGCTATCTCTGAATTTCTGGTGCTGGGTCAGAGAATTGAGCAACAGAGAAAGTGGGACAGTTCACACCATAAGACCCTCTGAGTGTGGGGAACTGTGCCACAATCCACCATATCTGAGGGAAAGAGCACAGTATCCAGATAGAGCCAGTTCTGATCACCTAATAGTCAGTTGGAGCAAAGATCTATTGATGAACTGTGAACTGACCAGTGTGGGAGAAGGTTAAGATGTTTTGAGATCAGTCCCCAAGGAAGCCACAGTTAGAGAGGACAGGAAGTGATAGATAAGAAAAATGAAATAACCAAAGATTTCAGGAAGAAAAAAAGACCTTGAACGTAAACAGAAACAGCAACAGGAAAAACATTAATAATAGAAGGAAATTTGGCATCCAGATCTAGTAAATAAATTCAGGCATCTATGAATAAATCCTGCAAAATAATATCCAGCACTTAAAGAAATAGAAAATCCTAGGAGAACATAGAGCCACAACACACTGTTCCTGAATGGTTCAAAAGAGAAATGAGAATTATGAGAGCAGAATTTATGTCCTATACAGCAAAAATATTGGGTAGAATAGAAAAACTGTAATCTGCAATGGCAGGCTTCACCAAAGAAACAAAGGAGAGAACAATAGATTTGGAATGCAAATACACAGAAGTGAAGGACAATCTAGAAGAGAAGCAAACACAATAGCATTAAAAGGAAATATGTTCACTCTGCAAGCAAAACATACTAAACTTAAGGCAGGATATGCAGAAACAACCTAAGGATCACAGGTCTGTCAGAAGAATATGATAATGTTGCAGTCTGAAATGCTAGGAACCCCCAAATGTAAGGGTACAGGGGGTCTGTATTTGACCACTGAAGCCTTCTTTCAGTCAAAGCACCTAGGTTTATTTGTGACACCAATAGAAGCAGGCTAAATTCTAAGTGAATCTGCACAATTTAATGAGGATAAGATTGGTGCTTATATGTAAGAAAGGACAGTGAGAAGATCTGGATGGGATTAAGGAGTTGTAAATAACCTGGGGTGGGCCAGGTGTAGACAATGAAAGGAGAGCCACAGTAAAAGGGCTGTTAAAAGTATTATTGAGTAACTAGGTGGGTTGGGATGAGCCAGATGCCTGAAGTGAAACCTAGGGAGTGGGTTGTGTGTGAAAGTTCAAGGAAACTTCTTTCTACTGGCAAGGGCCACAGCTTTCAAAGACATGGTCTTTTCCTTTTAGGGGTCCAGATCCCATCACTCCATCAACAGAACAAAAAGTCTTAACACCATAATGAAAAAAGTAATAGAAGAGAACTGTCCAGAACTTCTAAACACAGAAGATTAAATTCTAACAGAAAGAATTCAAAAATCACATCCAGAAAAAAAAGACTAAAAATGCCAAGACACATAGTAGTTTAGATTTAATAATTCAATTCAGAAACAAGTTCTGTAAATTATGAGCAGAAAGACTTTCAAATACAAGGAGAGGCCATTCAAATTATGCAAGACTATTACTTGCCCACTAGAAAAAGGAGGGAATGGAATAATATGTTTCTCTTTTTCTTTTAGTTAATTTATTTATTTTTCATTTTCAATACTCACTTCCCTAAGTTTTAAATTTTCTCCCCCTCCCTGTCCTCCTCCTCCCCAAGATGACATGCAATCTGTTATAGGCTCGATATATACATTCCTATTAAACATTTTCATGTTAGTCATATCGTATAGAAGAATTAGAATGAATGGGAGTAACCATGAGAAAGAAAAATATGAAACAAAATAAAACAAAAAAAAGAAAATAGTGTCCTTTGATCTGCATTCAGACTTCATATTAGCTTTTCTGGATGTGGATGGTATTTGGAATAATGTATTTCAAAAAGCAATAGGGCTCAGGATGAAGCCCATGGTGACCTATCCTGCAAATCTGAGCTCAATCATACAGAACAAAAGATGTATATTCAATTTAAAAAAGAAGAATTTGAAAGGTGTTTACTAAGAAAACTAGAACAAGAGAGATTATTTGTCTCTTCAACAACCAAAAGAACAGAAATGCAGAAGGAATGGATAAACACAGCAGTCAAGGACAGTAAAGGCAACAGAGTGACAGCAGAGATATCAGTAAGAGACCTTTCTAAATGTACACAGACACTGACAATATGCATCAACTTCATGATGGCTTTGTGGTGTGCTCTAAGAGAAGCAGCTGATCAGAGGAGTGAATTGTTTATTAGAAAGAGAAATGATGGTGCATATTGGACCAAAAGCAAAATGTCATATTATGTGGATGAATAATACAGGGCAATTTTTCATATGATCTTCAAGGTGATGGGGTTTAGGCTCTGGGAACCCCCTAGAATCTTCCCAACTTGATGAGGCATTTGCCTGAAGCCATAAGCCTTTCATTATCTCTAGGCCCAAATGTCTGTTACTCCTAATCTAGCCTAGCCCTCCATTGTCCAGCAAAATATCTATACCCAAACCTGTTACCCTTAAACTAGCCTAACCCTCCATAGTCTGTCATCTCCAGGTAGCCTTCAGCTATTTCCCGCACTTAATCCCAATCCTAGAGTCTGACCTCAGTTCCTCAAGATTCTCCTTAGACTCCTCAAATCCCTCCGCTAGATCACCCTTAGATCCCTCCCACAGTCTTTCTGTATATAAGATCCATCTTGACTCCATGAAGGGACTGAGATTCAATCTAGTGCAGACTCAGTCTGTGTCAGATTGTTCTGACCCATTTGTCCAATACAAGCATCCCAAATACTTAGGCTCCTTAAGAGCCTACTCATTATGGAGAATGTTTAATAAACTTTGTTTTACTTTAGCTGAGAGAAGGCTTTAGTCGAATTCATTCAGCAGGACCCAGCATGTTGGTATTTTGTAGTCTTGAGCACCCCTAAATCCCAAACCTCAAGAAAGGGTGGGGAACCTGTGTTCTTGAGGCCACATGTGGCCTTCTAGGTCCTTGGGTACAGCCTTTTGAATGAGTCCAAGTTTTATGGAACAAATCTTTTTATTAAGGGGATTTGTTCCATGAAGTTTGGATTCAGTCAAAGGGCTGCACTTGAGGACCTAGAGGGCCACATGTGGCCTTGAGGCCATAGGTTCCCCATCCCTGATAGGGAAAGCTTTCAGCACTACCATGTACAGAAGGATTGTAAATTGTCAACACTCATGTCAGCAGTTATATGAAGAGTCTCCAGCAAGTACAACCACTCTGACTCTGACTGATTGGCCAACAATAGGTCCAAGCCCAAACCCCCATTGATCATTATTTGGACCCTGATGACTCAGAATGAATAGCAATTGTTTCTATCTTGGCCAGAAACCATGACGGTCTTCCCCTCCCAGACTGATTTTTTTTTTTTAACTAGGTAAGAGGCCATTCTTTGCCTCATTTCTTATCTAGTCTTTTTTTTTTTAGAGGCCAGGAAGGCAAGGTCATTGGGGTTAAGTGACTTGCCCAAGGTCACACAGCTAATAAGTGTCAAGTGTCTGCAGACAGATTTGAACTCAGGTCCTCCTGACTCCAGAGCCATTGCTCTATTCACTGTGCCACCTAGCTGCCTCTCCTTACCTAGTCTTTATCACTGAATATGTGTTGCTTTGGTCAAACTCTCACCTAGAAAGACCTTAGCTTGAAAAGGCAGTCTCCCACTGCATCTGGGCCATCTCCAGTCATCCTGATCTATATCTTGCCACTGGACCCAGATGGCTCTGGAGGAAAAAGTCATAACCCTCCCTTACTTATATAAAATTTACTTGCAAGTCATGCCATCCTGATGTTATGGTCCTCTTCAAAAACAAAGGACAAACAACAACACACAGAGACAGGGGTGAAGGCAGAAATCTGGTAGAGGTAACAGTGATGAGGTGGGCAGAACCTGGCTACACCCTGCCCATAGGTGAATGCTTCTTTTGTGGGACTACATTACAACATGCACCATGCATAAAAAAGAGAAGGGGGGGATGGGATGGAGAGAAGTGAGTGATGTACCAGGGTGAAATCAAAGGCTAGCAATGAGGGGGAGGTGATCTCCGAAAGAGAAGAACTTACATAAGAGTGGGTGACAATGAGGAAGGAAAGGTTGTAAAGGGGGAAAAAGAAAGGAGGCCTTATTTTGGAGGTGAGGAGGGCTTATACTGATTTATGCTCCTATGGGTTAAGAAGGATAGTTAGTGTAGGGAGATAAGGATCTTATCATGGATGAAGCCTAGGAAATTTGGTATTTGAAAAGTTTACTTGTCCTGGGGTAGGGAGTGGTAGAAATCTCTGGGTGCAACTGGTACTTAGAGGAGTGGGAGAACAATGGACACAAGAAGAAGATTCCCAAGCAAATTCAGGGAGGTGGGGGAAGGTCAATAAGAAAGGGTGCAGATCAGTGGTGAGGGGTGTTGGGGGAGGGGCGCTATCATGGAGCAGCATCCTCTCTGACACCTTCAATAATTGACATTACCCTGGAAGTGAGGCATGATAGAAAATGAGAATTCCTGGGGGAAGACCTACAAGGCAGTTACAGAAAGCTCTTAGAGGGGTCAGCCTCTAATGGATGCCTTGAAAGCCTTGACTACATGAACAATTGTAAAAGAGAAAGACCAGATAATTACAGGGGTCAAGAATCAGAGAATGAGGGTCTTGAGGTAAATAGAATGAGAAGATGGATAATGAAGAAAGTGAGAAAAATCCTTTTTGGAAAGGGGCCCAAAAAGTTGAAATTTAAAAACTAAAGAAAAGAGCTAGTTGAAGGGGAGGAAAAGAAAGGAGAATATTAAATGAGAAGAGGGGGTCAGGGGTAAGAGGAAGAGAGCCAGTGTGAACAGGACCACCTTAAAAAAAATATTAATGTAATTAAATTAACATAATACCATGTCTACAACAGAAGGGAAACTTCAAACTGAAAAGTTTTTGCGCAGACAATATTAACATATCTAAGATAAGAAGAGAAGTAGCTGAATAGGGGGAAAATCTTTGTTATCAAATTTCTCTGATAATGATTTGGTATCCAAGATAAATAAAAAGTTAATATATAAAGACTAATTCCCCAATAAATAAATGGAAAAAAGAAATCCTCAAAAGAACTGCAAAGTATTTACAACCATATAAAAATATGCTCCAAATCACTAATAATAAGAGAAATTCAATCAAAACAATCATGAGGATTCACCTTACACTCTGCAAATTGGCAGAAATGACAAAAAATAGCAATAGTCAATGTTGGAGGGGTTGTGGAAAGATAGGCAGATTATTAATACATTGTTTATGCATCTGTGAAATGATATTTTGAAAAGCCATTTGGAATTATGCAAATAAAGTGACTGAAATGTCCATATCCTTTGAACCAGAGACTCTGTTACTGGGCTTATATCCTAAGAAAGCCATTGATGAGAAAAAAAATCCCCATATACTCCAAAATATTTATAGCAGCGCCTATAGCTTTATAGCTAAGGATAGAAAACAAAGTAGATATAAATTAAATATAACTATAAAATTGATATAAATATCAATTAGGGAATGGCTAAATAAACTGAGGTACAATAATGTAATGGGATATTACTGTCATGTAAGAAGTTTTGTGTGTGATGGATATATAGAAACCTGGAAAGATTTATATTAACTGATTCAAAGTGAGGTAAGCAGAGCCAAGAAAACTACACAGTAACTACAACAATGTAAATAGAAAGAACAATGTCACATCAAAAAATCAAAAGTAAATGTAACAGGCAGTTAGGTGGCACAGTAAATAGAGCACCAGCCCTGGAGTCAGGAGGACCTGAGTTCAAATCAGACCTCAGATACTTGACACATACTAGCTGTGTGATCTTGGGCAAGTCACTTAACCCCAATTGCCCTACCTTCCCCCCTCCAAAAAGCAAAAAAAAAAAAAAAAGTAAATATAACAAAATTATAAAGATTATATAGGACTCAAATGAAGAGATATGAGCAGACCTCCCCAAACCACCCGTTTTTGAAGGTGAGAAGTCTACAGATATCACATACAACATGTTTTCAAACTTTTTCAATGTATTTTTCATTTTGCTGAATTCTTTCCCTCACCCTCCTCCAAAAATACTATTTATTAGTATTAGGCTTTCTGGGAGGGGGAAAGGGATACATGGAATACTATAGTGATAAGAAACAGAAAATATCAAGAAAAATTTATTTAGAAAAAAACCTGATGCCTTTTCCAATATCTCCAAGTTTCTGTTTCCTTTGCCCTGGAAGAGAATGCTTTCTATGGAACGCATAACTGGCTACCAGTTGTTTGCTGCTCTCCATTTTTGCTGCTTTCTATATTTGTTTCTGTAGCTGCGGCCTTAGCTGGGCCCAGTGGAGGACAAACAGATAGATCCTGGAGAGCAATGGTGCCTAGGGAGCAGGATTGAACCAGCAGGAAGGAACCAGTTGTAGTGGTGCCAAGATATATTATTGTAGCAAAATAGGGCTAGTGTTCTGGGAGAGACCAGGCTGACAGTTGTTATGAAACTTCAGCTGCTGGTGAGAGCAGGCCAGGAGATCCCTAGCACTCATCTGACCTATTTTCTCTGATTATTTTCAGAGCTGATCTTGATAGGTTCTAATTATTCCATTTCTTCCTTATTCTTTTCTCTACCTACTAGTGAATAAAGCAGTTTCTTCAGTTTTACTATACTATGTATACTATACTATGTCCAATAAAATGCATGTGGTTGCTTACTATATGGATTCTCTATGTAATATAAAACATAGAGGTTTAGTTGAATTGAAGGATATTTCCTAGGCATGGGATAATTTTAATATTTCAGAGCCATATTCTGTTTTCTTTTTTCATATCCCTATATAGAATTACCTACATGGGCAATGTGTCCATGTGGGTCTATCTAGATATTACTTGAAGGCAAATACAGAATAGATCTCTCTAGAGGCTTTTCCTTCTACCCTTTTCCGAGGGAGACTGATTCCTGTTGGGAGGGGAAGCAAGAGTTTGGGATCAGAGGCTGGCCACTCCATTTCAGAGAAAAGGGAAAAGGCTAGAATTAAATCTGTCTGCTTCTTTAAATAGTGTTCGTCTAGGGAAAGTAATTTTTAGGTTCAAGCTCCACTCTTGATCACTATCCCTTAACAGGGGGAGAGTGCCCTAAGACTTCACTCCCTTCTCACCAAATGCCAGGTCCACAATGAACACATATAGAGAATAGCAAATAAATCAATTTATTTAAGCCAAAAGCAAATAGAAGTCAGAGAAAGTATACATATGAAATTATATACTAGATAATAAACAGAATAAATGAGATTAGCACCTTATGAGACTTAAAACATAATGTAATAGTATAACATGCTACATTTAGTTACATATGTTATATGTAATAGTAAAGGCTATTACTTTTTTTTTATTTTTTGAGGGGGGAAGGCAGGACAATTGGGGTTAAGTGACTTGCCCAAGGTCACACAGCTAATTAAGTGTTAAGTGTCTGAGGCCAGATTTGAACTCAGGTCCTCCTGACTCCAGGGCCACCTAGCCTCCCCAAAGTCTCTTACTTTATAAATTATTAGTTCTAATTAATTTTTCTAGAACCCTCTAAAATGTCATAACTGCTGTCAAGGCCTTTCAAATGACTTGTCGAAGTCACATAGCTAGTAAGGATCAGAGCTAGAATTTGAGCCTAGATGTTTCCTAATTCCAAATCAAGGGCTCTTTTTATGACACCAGGCTGCCAGTAATGACATGTCCTGCATGTTTAGCCTCAGAGATGAATATTTGACCTTTCACAACTGATATCAGTCCTCCAATACCAGGAAAAACAGCCCAGTGAAGGGCACCTTTGTGATAGCTACAGAAATACACTGTGGAAAGCTTTTTTCTCAGTATTCTACATAGCTTCTTTTCTCAGCCTGGCTCTGCTCCCTTCTGTCTGAAGTCAGAACTCCTGGCTGCTAGCCAATTAAGCTATAATCAAAAGAAAAAGTCTTTTTAGATAAAAGTCAAGTAGGATTAGACATATTTTTTCCCCTTGGCCACCTTTCCATGACCCATGGTGGGGTAGTTTCTAATTTCCCTGCTCTGCCCTGAATAGAACTGTGATCATATTGCCAACTCCACTTATTCTAGTGCTGATCACTCGCTTACCTCCCAGGGGGCTCAGAATATATAAATGCAGAGTCAGCAGCTAAAGCAGACAGGCTTGACCCACGCAGAAGCTCTATAGGGTAACCTGGCTCTCATCCAAATTTTCAACCAAGAATTTTTGCCAAGAATGAAGTGTTCCCTTTTTTGGTCAACAGATCAGTATCGACAGTGTTGGCACATCAGGGGGCAAACAAGGATAAGGTAATTGAAGATTATGAAACCAGGAACATAGTTGATATGAGCCAAGACAGAGCTCCTCAGAATGCCACTCTAAACCTGCCCCAGTTCTGCTTAAAGACATGTCTAGGATTTTACTGATCCCAGGCCCATAGGCACCCCTCAAAATTTTACTGTCATGCCCATTTTTGACACTATTTTTGACAGTTCCCTCCTGGGTAAAAAAGAGCCAAGAAATCTATGTCAGCTAACGAGGGTTTAGGGTCGCCCAGTCCCAGAAATTCTCTAGGGTACTCTTCAGAAATCTATTCATTTCTCTCACTGACTATTCATAGTATCAACAAGGGAAAGTCTGCTTTCCCTCCTCTAGAGTACTTTTTTCTTCCACAATTTTTTAAGAATTGAGGCAAATGATAGTTCTGTTGTCTTCTCCACTGGTACTGTATTCTGTCATGAAATTACTGAAATCAGGAAAGAGCAAGGCAGACCACTGCATTCATACGGTGTGAGGGCAGGGGATGCATACAGCTGCCATTAAAGAGACAAGGCTTTGAGAAAGCATATAGAATTAGGTAAATAGCTTCCTGCCACACCTGGTATCTTTCCTCTGACAGGCTACTGATCCATCAAGTCCAGTCTCAATTTTTACTGCTGCAACTAGTTTCTCACTTTTGTTTCAACCCCTTGGATTCTAGCACTCCAAAGAAACCTTGGTATCAGTCCTGCCTAGAATGTTTAATTGTTTCTGCTGATCCTAACTTGGACTTCTTCCCTCAGAGGGTGTTGCCTAGGCAGTTCAATGGATAGAGTACTGTACCTGGAGTCTGGGAGCACTTCAAATTCTGCCTCAGATGCTAGCTGTGTGACCCTGAACAAGTCACTTAACCTTTCCCTGCCTCAGTTTCCTCAACTATGGAACCAGCATAATAATAGAACCTACCTCCCAGAGCTATTGTAAGGATCAAATGAGATAATACTTGTAAATAATATTTAATTTTATTTTTATAATTTATTTTAATTAAATAAAATGCAATATTTAATAATTCTTGTTTCCTTCCTTACCTAGTAATTGGCATGTATTGGGCCCTGCCCCAGACAGAATGCAATACTAATCACATAATTGTTGTCATTTCTGCATAATTTATTTAGGAGGAACATTTCCAAGTTGGAGCATAGACAGAGGAAAATGAACAGTATAGTCAGGAGATAGATAGATATAGATAGATAGATAGATAGAACATATATAACTACTATGTATATAAATGTACATAACTATCTATCTGCATATATAAATAAACATATAAATATAATTATTAGTAGTAAACGTGGCAACCGCTTATCCCAAATTGAATGCTCTCTACAAGGTCATACTATAAATCCTTGACTCAACTACACAAGTAAGGCTATGGACTTAGGCAGAACCAGGCTAGATTTTCTCAGATCACACCTACTATAATCTGACCTATAGCCCTACAGATGGATGGATCAATTCGGTTTTGGCTTCTGGTGTTGAGGTGAAAGCTGGCAAAATGTCGATTGTCTTTATTTCTTATTTTTCCCTTACTTAAAATCCGTATTCAAAGTTCACCAGCACAAAGACTTTATAATTATGATCTGGCTCAATTTATCCTCTCAACATCAATGTATTTAGTTTGCATAATATTCATTTTAATTTTTTTATATCATCTTGGGAGAATTAATTCCCCACTTTTTCCGTTTTTGTTTGGCCTATTTTCTCTGCTTGATAAGGTCAATTGATTGAATATGAAGAGTGTGGGAAAGTAAAGAGTCAAGGACAAGTCTGAGGTTGAAAATCTGTTGCTCTAAACAGAAAGAGAGCTTAGGAAGAAGAAAGGGTTGGAGAGGAAATCTAATGAATTCTGTTTGGGTTATATTGTGTCTCACTTCCCTATCCTGACCCCATGGGACAACCAATTGGAAATATTCAATATGTACAAGATGTTGGTGATCAAAATTGATCACAGAAAAATTGAGGGAAGTAAACAAAGACATAGAGCTGTTTGTTGAGTGACCCTCTTCACTCCAAGCATCATACTAGGAGTTGTAGAAGACAATGAATATTCTTGTCCACTTTGTATCTGAATTTTCATCACTGTAATGGTCTCCTCCCAGTAGAATGTGAACTCCTTGAGAACAGAGATTACTTAGTTTTTTCTAGTGCTTAGCACATAATAAGTGCTTAATAAATACTTTTTCATTCATTCATTCATTCTCTCCACTCACTCATCCACTATCCTAGTTCAGGCCCCAATCAGTTTTCACTTGGATTGTTGAAACAGCTTCTTAATTCAACTCCCTGAGTTTTCTCCAGGATATCTTTTCCTTAAACTGAACTGTGATCTCAATTTGGAAGTTCTCTCCAATGATGCAGGTTATAAATCACCTATGCCTATCTGTAAAATGAGGATAATAGCACCCGTCTTGAAGCGTTGTTGTGAGGATCAAATGAAATAATATTTGCACAGTGCCTGGCACATAGTAGGTAGGCACTATATAAATGTCTGCTCTCCTTTATAATATGAGCAATGGGTCTTCTTCATCCACTTAGTCTTTTCCTTGTAGATGGTTAGGGAAGACCCTTTTGAGTAAGTGCAGATCTTTTCAGAAGACCCTAAAATGTTCCAGGACTTGACTGCAACCAACACAATTTTTAATTCAAACGGATAGAAGAACAAAGAAATCTTCTTCAACTTGGATTCTGAATTGGATGGATCTCTGTCATCATAGTAGTTGCACCTTGGTAAGCATATATCTGTTTTTTGCCTTGGCTGATATTTATGATCCTAGAGTTGTCGTTTAGGGTTATTTACATTTTCACATCTTTCAAGGACTCTTAAATGTTTTTCATATGTTGGATAAGAAACACCTAGCTGGAAAAAAGCCTTTAAAACAATATTTTTCCAGCTGAATCAAATACCTTTGAATAACTAACAAATAATAAACAAAAATATAAAGCACTTTGCAAATCTTAAGGCACTATATAAATACTAGCTATCATCATCATCATCATCATTATCGCTATTATATTTTCTACCACTTTTAGTCAATTGTGAAATGGTAAAGATGTGGTCCATTGCTGAATATTGCTTGGAAAAGCATGTTTGTTCCCTTCCAAAATATTTATTAAGGATAGTCTCAATTCATGTATAGATTTTGAATAAGTAAGGAGACTAAGCATATAGTTTGATAATTATTAACATTCTCTTGGTAACTTTTTTTCTAGTATTAGTAAGGTCTGGGATATTTTTCTATACTTTTGGTAATTTCTCCTTCTTCAGACATCTTGAATATTAATCTTTTTTGTTCTCACAATTTTGTTTTCTCTAATATGGGTCTCCTCTATATACACTGGGACTAATACAGGTGCTTTTTTTTCTCTTTAGTACCATTTTTACCTCCCTTGAAAGTACATGTAGGACTATGATGTTAGGGTCTTAGTATAGAGATTCCATTATCCTTGATGGTGAAAAAAGGTTGTTATCTTTCCCATTTTTTCTATTTGTTCTTTCATTTTTGTCCTTAAATACCCTCCTATGATTTTTAATTAATTGTATCTCTTGTCAAGCTCTCTTTAAACTAGTTTCACCTTCCACTGCTTCTTTCTCCTTTGTTAGATGACACTGTTCATAACTGTCCATCATTCTTATTCATCAAATTTTACAGAGTTTGTGATATAACACAGTGTTGCCTTGGCTATCATATCTTTTTGCTTGGCAAAGTCAAATATTTGCACTGGAGCCTCTAATGTCTTATCTTCCCAGTTTCTCAATTTACTCATTTCCCATGATCCGCTCTTCCATTCTACTTCAGCTACACAGAGATAGTCACACCCTTAATCTTGCCATCACTCATAAGCGTCCCACTTCCATATTCATGAACTCTGAAATTTCTTTATCTAATCATAACCAAAATCTTTTATTATTCTGTCTTGTCCTCTGACCCAATCCTATTTTATAGCTCTCACTGTGACTGCCAAACCTTCCATCCACAAGTTCTCTCCAAAGCCATTACCCCTTCACTGGTTAGACTCTTCTCCCCTCCCCATCCTGACCCTTTGGTGAACTGGTTCACTTCTACACTATCCCCTACACTCAAGTCCATTGCCCCTTTATCCCGTTGCAGATTATGCCTCGCCAAGTTCCAACCTTTTCCAATCGATTCCACCATTTACTTTACTCCTTTCACATGCTGCTGAATAGAGCTGGGCCCTCACTGAAACAAGGCAATCCTTTTACATCTCTCTAACTGATTCATTATCCCAAATCCTCACAGATTTTTCTGAACCTTTTCATCCCTCCTCAAATCTTCCTCTCCCTCTCAGCTCAGAACCTTTCCTCATATTTAATTGAAAAGCTTGAGGGCATTTAGGCCAAGAGTTCTTCTCTCCTCCTCCTCATCTCATATCCTTAGGATGTCTTCTTACACTACCTCTTCCTTCACTTCTATCTCACATAAAGATGTGATCTTTCTCCTTGCCAAGCAAACCTCTTTACATGCACAAGTTATCCCATTCCATCCACTCTTCTCCAGGAGATTGTAGATTGCCTCCTCTATCATTCCCACTCTTTCCCTAATCTTCAATCTCTCCCTTTCTACTGGTTGCTTTCCTGCTGCCTACAAACATGCACATACATCCTTGAAAAAAAATATTCTCACTTGATCCAATTGATGAGGTATGGGCTCTGGGAACCCCCTTGACCTCTCCTTGAGTCCTTGAGGTACAGGCTCTGGGAACCCCCCTTGGACTCAGATTAAATTTTCTCATTTGATGAGGCATTTGCATGAGGCAATAAGCCTTACATTGTGGCTGAGACCAAATCTCAGTTATTAGACTTCCCACCCTTGAGCCTATCAAAATATCAATCCACCCTTGAACTGACCTAGCCCATCATTGTCTATAGTCTCCAGGTAGCCTCCAGCAACTTCCCACCCTTAATCACTCATTGACAGCGAATTTTTAATAAACTTTACTTTTCTTTGGCTGAGAGAAGACTTGAGTCTAATCTATTTGACAGGACCAGGCCTGTTGGCATTTTGGGGTCTCCAGAGCAATCCTAACCCTCTTTTGGGTAAAACCTCTTTACAACCAGTTCAATATATGTCATACTAAAACTCTCCTCCCTTTCATAGCTAAACTTGAGAAAACTGTCTACCATCAGTTGTTTTCTTTCTCATTCTCTTCTTATTTTTTTAATATTCATTTTTAAAGTTTTGAGTTCCAAATTCTATCCTTCCCTCCCTCCCTCCCCTAGACCCTCTCTGAGACAGTAAGCAATCAGATAAAGATTATACATACACAATTATGTAAAACATTTCCACATTAGTCATTTTGTATAACAAGACTTGAATAAAAGAAAAAAATTCAAGAAAAAAGTGAAAAATAGCATGCTTCAGTCTGTATTCAATCAATATCAATTCTTTCTCTGGAGGCAAATAGTACACTTCATCATTAGTCCTTTGGGATTGTCTTGGATCATTGTATTGCTGAGAATAGCTAAGTCACTTACAATTCTTCCTCAAATAAAATTGCTGTTACTATGTACAATGTTCTCCTGGTTCTGATAAGGTATAGGCTCTGGGAACCCCCTAGAACCTTCCCATTTGATCTGAGGTTCCTCAGAGGACAAAAGCTTCCATTATCAATATGACTGAATCTCAGTTACCCTTAACCTAGACTAGACCTCCATTGTCTCTTATTTTCAGGTAGCCTTCAGCTACCTCCCACCCTTGATCCTATCAAAATAATCTATGACCAAATCTGTAATCCTAAAACTAGCCTAGCACTCCATTGTCTGTTACCTCTGGATTACCTTAGGCTTTTTCCCACCGTTGATCTCAACAAAATGTCATTCTCTTGGTTCCTGGAGTCTGATTTCAGTCCCATCAAGATCCCCCTCCTCTCATCACGCCCAGACTGCTAGACTATGCCTAGATCCCTCCCACAGTCATTCTGTATATAAGATCCATCTTGCCTCCATGAAGTAGCTCAGATTCTATCTAGCTTGACAAAGGCTCAAGGTTCAATCTGGCCCACTCATGTTAGCTATATAAATGCTTAGGCTCCTTAAAAGTTTATCCAATATAGTGAATTTTTAATAAGCTTTGTTTTACTTTGACTGAAAGAAGATTTGAGTTGAATTCATTCAGCAGGACCTAGCATGTCAGTATTTGGGAGTCTCAAGTACTCATAAATCCCAAAACTTGAACAGTTCTGTTTACTTCACTATGCATTGGTTCATGTAAGTCTTTCCAGGTTTTTCTGAATCATTCTGTTTGTTATTTCTTATAGCACAATTATATTCCATTACAACCATATACCACAGTTTCTTTTAATGCCCCAATGAAGCAACCAGTTGATAATGCCCAATCGATGGGTATCCCTTTGCTTTCCAAATCCTTAGTCACCACGAAGAAAAGAGCTGTTCTAAATATTTTTGTACAAATAGGTCCTTTTCCATTTTTTGGATGTCTGCTGGGTCAAAGGGTGTGCAGGTTTATTATGCCCTTTGGGCATAGTTCCAAAACTCTCCAGAATGGCTGGATTAGTTCACAATTCCACCAACAGTGTATCCCAGTTTTCTCACAACCCCTCCAACATCCAGCATCTTCCTTTTTGGTCATATTAGCCACTCTGATAGGTGTGAGGTTATTACTTCAGTTGCCCCCTTTCTTAAACCTCTGAAATCTGACTTCTATATGCATCATGCAACTGAAATTGCCCCATTTGCCAAATAGTGACTTTATCTTAATCCTCATTCTTCTATACCTCTCTTTAGTCTTTAACACAGCCAAATCACCCTCTTCTCCTTGATTGTCTCTCCTCTCTTGGTTTTTATGACATTGCTCTTTCCTCCCTTGCTAGATCTAGCTCTGATTTAAACCTCTCTTCTCCTTTTATACTGTCTTGTTTGTCAATCTCATCAGCTCCCTGTATTCAATTGTATTCTCTGTAGAGATGATTCTCAGCTCTATTTTCAGATCTAAAGTCTCTCCTGACCCCCAGTCTCACATGTCCAACTGTCATTTTTTAACATCTTGAACTGAATGCCACATAAATATCTTAAACTCAACAAATCCAAAACCAGACTCATTATCCCTTCTTCCAAACTTCCTACTGTTAAGGCTATCTTCATCCTCCAGTCACCCAGGCTCACCACCAAGATGTTGTCTTCAACTCCTCACTCTCATTTGCCCCATATATCCAAACTGTTGGAAAGTTCTGTTATTTCTGCCTTCCCACATCACTTGTATATATACCCCTCTCTCTTCTGAAAGTAACACCACACTATTGAAGACCCTCATCGATTCATGCCTGGACTATTGCAATAACCTGGGTGACTTCCCTACCTCAAGTTTCTATGATCTCCAGTCCATTTTCACTCACCTGTCAAAGTGATTTACCTAAAGTTCAGATCGGTCCATGTCACTTCCCATCTCAATAAATTTCATTGACCCTCTTTTATTTCCAGTATCAAATATAAAATACTTGTATTTGGCTTTCAAAACCCTCTACAACATGACCCCTTCCTACCTTTCCATTTTTCTCATACTTTGCTTCCTCTTATTCTGAGGTCCAACAACATCGACCTTCTTTGCTGTTCCTTAGATACACATCCCTTAGATTCCATCCCTGGATTCTATGCCTTTTCATTGGCTGTGCTCCATTCCTGGAATGCTCTTTCTCTCTCTCCCTCCTGGTTTCCTTCAAGTTTTAAGCTCAAATCTTGTGTTCTGAAAGAGGTCTTTTCTTGTCCACACTTCCTACCCTCTACCAGGCCCTGACTACTTTTGCCTTATCTCTTATTTATTGCAGTGGATGGAGTGCCTGACCTGAAGTCAAGAATGATGAAATTCAAATAGAGTGGTCAATGAGGAGCCCATTATCTCAAATACCTCTTAAAGCTTTTGAAGACAATGGTACTTTAGGCTGGTCAATGAAAAACTGAAACTAATGGGGCCTAGCCCCTCCACTCTGGACAGAAAAATGGAACAATAATAATAATAGATAATGTCTAAACTCTGAACTCCTGTCCCTGGTGACCTCATCTCCCCCACCCCCTACAGAGATTTTCTTCTCTAAGAATCCCTAGCCTCTCCTGGCTAGGGGGCATCTTCCTTATTCAGAGGGTGTCCTCCTTGAGGACCCATCTCCCTTAAGCTTGGTGATGGGAATCTTCCTTTAGTGGGAGGCATCGTCCTGATGCAGCTGTCTCTTTTGGAGGTGATGGGGTACAGACTCTGGGAAACCCCTTGAACTCTGATCTAATCTTTCCACTTGATGAGGCATTTGCCTGAGGCCATAAGCTTTCCATTATAACTAGATCCAAATCTCTGTTACTCTTAACCTAGCCTAGCCTAGTCCTCCCTTGAACTTCTACTTCCCACCCTTGATCCTATCAAAATATCTATACCCAAACCTGTTATCCTTAAACTAGCCTAGGCCTCCATTGTCTGTCACCTCCAGGTAGCCTTCAGCTATTTCCCAACCTTAATCTTATTCCTGGAGTCTGACCTCAGTTTCATCAAAGATCCTCCTTAGACTCCTTCTCAAGACCCTCCCCAAACTCCTCCTCTAGACCACCTCTAAATCCTCCCACAATTCTTTTGTAGATAAAGTTGATCTTGCTTCCATGATGGCACCGAGATTAAATCTAGCACAGACTCTGTCTGTATCAGATTGTCCTGGCCTGTTTGTCAATACAAGTGTCACAAATACTTAGGCTCCTTCGGAGTCTACCCATTCTGGGGAATGTTTGATAACTTTGCTTTACTTTGGCTGAGAAAAGGCTTGAGTCGAATTCATTTGGCAGGACCCAGCGTGTTGGTATTTTGGGGTCTCATGCACACCTAAACCCCAAACCTCAACAGGATGGGGCTGTCTCTTTTGAGGAGTTTCTGTCTCCATTATAGCCCCTCTTCAGCTGGGGTCTCTCTTAAGGGGCAGAAGAGCCTGCTTGGCATGTTGTGCTATCCCCAATAAGTGCCTTTACTTGACTTGGAGATAGCTTGAGCAAATTCTTTCGAGATGACCTTCCAGATCAACATTTTGGGGTGCCCTTGAACCTCATCAAGGAAGACTCATCTTAATGAGTTCTAATTTGGCCTCGGATATTTCCTAGTTATATGACCCTTGGTAAGTGACTTAATCCTGTTTGTCTCAGTTTCCCCATCTATGAAATGTTCCGAAGAAATGACAAACCACTCAGAGTATCTGCCCCAAAAAACCCAAAATGTGTCACAGAGTCCAACATGGCCGACATGACTGAACAACAACGACAATATAATGTCTCCCCCATAAAATCACGAGAGCTTTGAGGGAAGAGAATGTCTTTGGCTTTTCTTTGTATCCCTATCCGTTATTGAAGGTGTTTTAAGTGAAAATAACTAAGGCACTTTCTTGGCTCTTTTTATTTTCTTTATGAGGCATTAGATTTAAAGAAGCTAACCTGTTATATTCAAGTCTTGTAATTGGTGTTGATCTAATTTCTGGCCTTGATTTCCCATTTCTCATTACTGATTAGTTTCAAGAAGTCCAAGATTGCATTGTTTCAATTGTGCATCACATTTTTCTCATTATTAATATTTTTTCTTCCTTTTTACCAATTCTTCTCTTTGCCCTCTCAGATTGGTGGTTTGACTGTATATGGACAGCTGTTTTAGAGATAACTCCCACATTAATAAGGTTTTCCCTGCCTGTTAAAATATAATCACTTTCATTTTTTGTGATGCTCTTCAATGTTTACCATATTTACCTTACACTTACCAATTCTTTCTTTTTTGGGGGGCGGGGAGGAAACACAATAAAAAGGCATAAGGCTTGTGGGCATTCCACAAGTCTTTGCCCTTCCTCATTCCTTTTTTCTGAACAATAGATCTTATTAACTTCATCTCTTCACATTTTTGCATTTGAGTCATGAGCATTAGAATGTATGATGATTTAATTTGGAGTCTCATATAGATCCTCTCTTCACAGGTTCTCTCTGTCCTTCAACTTCAGTAATAGATGTTGGGACATAAACTGCAATTATTTTCATAATGATTTGCAATATGAGATGACCAAATATCCCATGAAATAGTATTTCTTGTTTGACTTTGAATGTACAATGATACCTATTCCACCAACTCTTATTTACTTCCCTCTAAGGACTACCATTAGATTGTCAACTCCTTGAGGGCAGGGACTGTCTTTGTTTGGCTTTCAAAGCCCTTTCTTGTATCCCCATTGCTTGGCATAGACCCTGGCACATAGTAGGCACTTAATGAATGTTTACTGGTTGATATTTCCACTCAGTCATTGGACAAGGATAAACATTGACAACAGTCAGATTAAGGTTTATAAATGATGATTCTAAGCACTCTCTGCCCCATCAGTCTTCCATTGTCACATCAGTAGCAAATGGGGGTCACAAAGAACTAAGGGCCATTTTGTATCTTTCTGTGTTTCATGTTTGCCATGGCCAAAACATCCATCACCAAGTGGCCAGTTTTTTAATAGTGAACTTCTCCATACTCTGCTGGGATAATCCTTGGAAAGCAGGCTCAGGCTCTTGCCAGAGCCATATTAAACACCTCTCTGCTATAGAAAAACCTGGCAGAGTTTACAATCTGCTGGCACAGCCTACAGGAAATCAGGGTTACTTCCATGCCATGAGGAGGCATTAGGGTAGAACAGCTGTTGCCAAATTTATATTTCTAACTCAGCTGACCAGATCATTCAAGAAACACCCATGGTACGCCTCCCTTCTTGCTTTAAGGATTAAACTCTCTTCTTCTGGGTCTTTAAAACCCTTTACATTCAGACTCCAGCATCACTTTGTCTTGATTATTACATGGCTTAATTATTTCAGAAAAATGGAGGTCATTTGCTGTTTTAGGAATACAAAGTCTCCAAGCTTTTTCATGGATTATATCCCCCATGCTAGACAAGAACTCCCTCACCATTTTCACCTCCTAGAATTTCTAGTATCACCTCCTTTAGGAGACCAATACTGTTCCCCTCGATGTTAGTGTCCTCTTGTAGAGGGTTATCATAAAATGATGAGGTATAGGGTTAGGGGTGCACAAGACCCCAAAATACAACATGGCAGGTCCTGCTGAATGAATTTGACTAAAGGTTTCTCTCAGCTAAAGAAAAGCAAAATTTATTAAAAGTTTGCCATATTGGGTAGACTCTTATAGAGCCTCAGTATCTGTGATGCTTGCATTGGGCAAGAGGGCTGGAATCACCTGACACAGAGCAAGTCTGTGCTAGAAAATTCTATGGTGCTCATAAGGAGGCAAGATGGGGTCTTATATACAGAAAGGTTGTGGGAGGAATCTAGGGGTAGTCTAGAGGAGGAGTTTGGGGAGGGTCTTCAGGAGGAATCAGATGAGGTCAGACTCCAGTAAATGAGTGAAGTTGCTGGAGGCTACCTGGAGAGGACCTGGTGGGCTAGTTCAGTTCAAGGGTGTAACAGTTGATTTGAGTATAAATATTTTGGGAGGATCAAGGGTGGAGACTAGCTGGATAATGAAGAGCTAGGCTAACAGAGGTTTGGGCCCAGCTACAACGAAAGGCTTATGGTCTCAGGGGAATGCTTCACCAAATTCATCAAATTCAAAAAAGATTCACTCAGAGTTCAAGGGGGTTCCCAAAGCCTGTACCTCACTCTCACCAGGAAATTACTCTGCATATTTTGAATCTCATTTCTATGTGCATTTTGTTACTTGCCACCAATAAAATATGAGTTCCTTGGGGGTGTGGCATTCTTTGTTTTTGTCTTTGTATTCCTCTAGGATAGTGTCATGCATTCAATGGACACCCAATACACGTTTTATTGAATGGAAAATGAATCCTTGGGTAATCAGCCATATCATTGGGGTGGAGTCTTCCCTAGAATTTCATTGTTGTTTTTTTTTTCATGAAGCCATTAGAATAAAATGGCTACAGAATATCATCATTGCACATTTTATTGGCAGTTCCCACACTAGAGTAGAAGTGATAGGGTACAGGCTCTGGGAAACCCCTTGAACTCTGATTAAATCTTCCCACTTAATGATGCATTTGCTTGACTCCATAAACCTTTCATTATAGCTAGGCCCAAATGTTATTCTATCACCTCCAGGTAGCCTTCAGCTATTTCCCAACCTTCCTTAGACTCCACCTCAAGACCCTCCCCAACCGCCTCCTATAGACTACCCCTAAATCCTCCCACACTCTTTCTGTACTTCAAATTTATCGTGCTTCCACTAGAGAAAATTTAATCTAGTGCAGACTCACTCTGTGTCAAATTATTCTGACTACTTGTCAATACAAGCTTCACATATACTTAGGCTCCTTAAGAGTCTACCCATTAAGGCCAATCTTTAATAAACTTTGCTTTTCTTTGGCTGAGAGAAAATTTGAGTCAAATGCATTTGGCAGGACTGGGTATGTTCGTTTTTTGGGATCTCAAGCACCCCTAAAGCCCCAAACCTTAACATTACCATTCCTAAATAATCCTAGTAAAGTCAGAATTTTGGTAATGTACCTTGTATTACTACTCTTAAGATATTTACTTTTGGGGTTTTTTTTGGTTATTGTTTTTTGCTTTTTGGAGGGGGAAGGCAGGGCATTTGGACTTCAGTGTCTTGCCCAAGGACAAGGATAGTAAGTGTTAAGTGTCTGAGGTCATATTTGAACTCAGGTCCTCCTAATGCAAGGGCCCTACTACTCTTAAGATTTTTAGCCTGTTTAGGTTGAACTGAACCACTCCCTGAGTCCCCACCCTGAGATTTTTACCTTGTAGGGGAACCTACCTTGAACTGGATCTCAGCTTCTAATGTCCTTTTCCCTGTCAACCTTCAGAGTTCAGTTTAGGAAGGAGAAATAGAATTAAGATGTATCCGTGTTTATTTCTCTCAAAGTAGAGGCATGTATCCATACATGGGAGCTACATTTTGGAACTGAGCTCACATTGGGGTTAGGGTGCACAGTTTATATACCTTTTCAACAGGGGCTGAATCAAGGTATCTAAGTTTGCCCCACCTGCAAGGAGAATAGGAAATTGACTAAGCCCCAGCTCAGATTAAAGAAGTATACAGACAGGATTCCAGACTCCATATCAGTTTAACTATATATTGAAAAAATGGACCCAGTCACTTTACCTGAACCTTTTGAGGAAATTAAAGCAATATTGTATACAGGTGGGCGAGAAGATGATTACCAAATTGTGCCCTTTACTCATATATTTTACCATGAATAAGGCTATGATTCAGGAGGATTTGTAGGAGCAGATCTTCCCTATTCTGTCTAATATTAAGTCCCTTTTACCAGTACATCTTATATAGTTCATTAGTTGGAATACCATCTATTCTTTCATAATCTATTCGTACTCTCAATAAAGCAGTAAACATTTCTCTCTTTGTTAATGTGTTCTGACTTTGAATCCTCTGGCTATTCTCTCTCTCTCTCTCTTTCTCTCTCTCTCTCTAAGAAATTTATCTCTTCCCCATTCCCCTAAGTCACCTAACTGTTTTTATCTAGCATCTTTGAAAGAGGACGCCCTATTTCCCCAATTAGTAAAGTAGTTTATAAGCAGGAGGAGACATCTTCACTATTACATTTCTATGATAAACTGTTAAGGGAGTGCTGTGATATGTATCTGCATCTCCAACCATTATTGTGGTTTTCATTACCTCTTTCTTTAACTTCCTCATACAGTCTCTAATTGAATACCAGGGTCTAGCTCCCCTAGGCCACATAGAGTCAGTAGGATACTGTTTAGTGCATCCCTCCCTAGCTAAAGCTGACAAATTTGTTCCATTGTTATCTCCTTGAATATGGTAATCCCTAAAAGCTTAGGGATTGTATAAAGGGATTCTGACTAATACCTATAAATTTCAAACAATCTGTATTATCT
Organism: Petaurus breviceps papuanus; assembly: GCF_028583685.1. NCBI lineage: Eukaryota > Metazoa > Chordata > Mammalia > Diprotodontia > Petauridae > Petaurus > Petaurus breviceps. The sequence goes on from NW_027185867.1 coordinate 7,051,320, forward strand.
ATCCATATTCCTCCAGTCCCTTTGTCATTGATTCTCACCATCCAAGATACTGATTCTCCCATTTTGAGGGTGAATCAACTTAAAATATCTGTGATCTCCTGCTGAGTAATATACTCAGTTATTTCCTTAAACACTGTGTGGCCCCACTGGTTCTCCTGCTTCCTTCTTAGTATTGGATATGTCCGAATTTCTAGAAGATTCCTCATCTGAATTTGTTTCATTTTGCTCCCACGTGTCTTCCTCCCACGAGTTTGGGTCCCAATCAAGTCCCATATGTGTAAGGGTTGCATGCATCTTCCTCTTATTAACTTTTTTCTTCTTTTTCTGAGCTAAATTCACAGTTGTCTTTTCTGCTACCACCTAATACTTTCTAGCCTTTTCTTCTAAAGGAAAGTTCTGATGCTGTAGCATAGAAAGCTTCTCATGCAAATCAAATAACTCCTTTTCCAGCTGAACCTTTTCCTTCAGCAATATGTCTCTACTTTTATACATAATTAAACTAAAATTTCTCTCTTCTGGAGCCTTGGTTCCCAGTTTTTATAAAGTCCTATGCTTTTAGCCTAAAGTCCTATGCTTTTAGCCCGTTCTCTTGCCAAGGAGGAATAAGGTAAATCCTCCCATCCTGGGATATACATTTCCTTCCCTAGAACCTTCCCCTCTCCAAGTAGAGGTTTTATATTTTGTGTTTCCCATCCTTGTCACCAAATATTTCACCAATGCAATACCCATAGCAGCCATTATGAATATGCATACATATTTCCAGGTGGATTTGCAAAATATAATATACTATCTTCCTCAAAGGCAAAACAAAAACATTTATTTGGAACATCATCAAGTCACCAGGAGGTAAGATTTAACAAGGTACTCATCACTAATTCAGGGAGCACTGACATCTCCAGCCTTCTTTCTATCAGGCTTCCCCACAAAACAAGTTCCCCTAGACAAATTCCTCCCTCTGCCCACTCACAGCTTGCTTTTCTTTCTCTTTCTTTCT
>NW_027185867.1:7052323-7055056 GCF_028583685.1 Petaurus breviceps papuanus
TCTTTCTTTCTTTCTTTCTTTCTTTCTTTCTTTCTTTCTTTCTTTCTCTCTCTTTTCCTTGGGCAAGCTCCTCCCCCACTGGGCTCCACGTGACTAGGCTCCAGGTCACATAGGCCCATTAATAGGTGGGAAAGATCTTCCTATTTCCTTAACATTACAGAGAAGTTCTGAATCTCTAAGATATTGGTTATTAATAATAATTTTTCACACCCCTTTCCATTGAGATTCATAATATGAAGGGCAAAACAGCCATAATGAAGTGGTTTTCCTTGCTCACATTGCCAAGGGTGACTGGCATTGCATGACCAGGCCTCACTATCCAATGTAATTCCCTCTTCCTATTCCCCTAAAAGAATAAGAACTTTTTCCTATGAGTCTACTGGTGGAACATACCCCAGGGTGGTAGGTTTGCTACCCTGTTATCTGGATTAAAGACACTTTATTCCTCCACTCATAAGATTGATTTATTTCAGGACTTGACACAAAGTCAAGTAACACAAAGTCAAATAAGAGCACCTACCTCCAAAACCTATTGTGAGGATCAAATGATATATTTGTATTATATTTTATTATTTGATCCTCACAACAGCCTTTGGAGGTAGGTGCTGTTATTATTTCCCCCCTTTTTTGGTGCTGAAACAGAGTCTACATGACTTGCCCAAAGTCAAATAGTTAATAAATATCTGAGACTGGATTTGAACTCAGGTCTTCCTTATTCTAGGCCTGTGCCACCTAAGAAGTTATTGTGCTTATCATTTTATAAGAGCCCCTAGTTCTTATCTAAATCTAGTGTTCTTTCTTAGGACTGAGATATGAGATATTGTTGCTAAGCTGCGTACAGCCTCCCTAGAAAGGCAGCTAGCCTTCAAAAGTAATTTTGAGTCTGTTGTGGTTTGGGTAGCTGGGAACCCTGATATAAGGGTGCAGGGTGAGCCTACCTGGAAAGAATTCATACAGTCAAAGCCTTTCAGTCAAAGTAGCAAGATCTATTGTACCACCAATCAGAGTGGGAAGAGATTCCTAGTGAGTCTGCAATTTAATGTGGCTGAGACTGATGCTTATATAAAAAAAATGGGAGAAAAGGAGCGGTGAAAACATCTTGATGAGATCAAGGAGTGGTAATAAGCCTAGGACCAGGTGCAACAGTGAAAAGATCTAGATGGAAGTATCAAGTAAGCTAATTAAGCAATCAAGGTGGACTGAGGTAGGTCATATTCCTTAGGCAGGACACCAGTGGTCTGGGCAGCTGAAAATATATAGGAGAGTTCAGGGACTGGGTTGCTTTCAAAGACAGGGTCTTTTGTTTTTAGGGGTCCAGGTCCCATCATGCCACCAAATCTATGCCATTTGCATTTCCTGTAACAACTCAAAGCCACTCAGAATTTTGTTGTCTTTCTTAACTTAGTTTATGGTCCTTTTGTTCCATATTCATAGTCAAACTCAATGCAAAGCAGAACTAATCAAAGGTTAGTTGGATTGCAGGTCTGCTGGAATTTCTTTGTCTCCCTCAGAGACTCTAACAGTTGGAGGATACCTTAGAAGTCATCTTATCCAGCCTCACCTTGAAGCATGAATTATTTTTATAACACTCCCAATAAGGCATTTCCAGGTCTCTGGTGACAAGAGAATTCGTTCTCTACCCAGGCGGCCCACTCTATTTTTACATGACGGAATATAAGAAAATACTTCCTTAAATTGACTGAGCAGGAATCTGGTTCCCTAAAACTTTTACCCACTGGTCCTAGTTTCACCTTCTGAAGCCAGGAAGGTAGAGGGTTTAAAAAAAAAAAAGTACGGCTGTTATAATATTGTAAAGACTAACAACCATGAAACATTAGTAACTCTGATCAACACAATGATCGACCATAATTCCAAAGTACTCAAGATAAAATATGCTATTTAGCTCCACATGGAGAGAGCTCATGAACTCAGAGTGCAGAATGAAGGATATTTTCTGTAGTGGGTGATTGAATTTCATTTCCACAGAAATCATGTGATACATGACTTGTGAAACCTAGGTCAGTTAGTTCAGGAAATAAACTGATTCTAGAGAGAGAAGTTAGGGGTTCTCTGAGAATGCTTTTGTCTGTTTCAAAAACTGCCAGGTGTAGCTCATTAAGGGTGAGGCCCATTAACCCAAGACACTGTCATAGATAATGAGACTTTTCTTATGGATATCCTGGGTTGAATCTTCAACTCACACTTTTGTCAACTCTCTTAGCAATTAAGAAAATTCCTTTCTCATGCTATGGAGATCAGACATCCTGAGTTGGAATTGTTCTAAAAATATTTATGACTTGTCATTCTTTTAGTAAATAAAGTATAAAGAGAATGATGGGGGGGACTCTGAAATGTGAAATGTAATCAAGGGCAGAGACTCACATGATGGGGGGTTTAGGTGTTTTTGGAAAGGCTGTGAACCCTGAAGTATCCAGCCAATGGGGAACAGGGGAGGGAAATACTAATAGGGATAAGGGATAAAAGACTTTTTAATTGTCTGAAAGGGTGTGCCTCATCATGGGTCACCAGGTCTCTTGTAAGAGACAGATAAATAAAAATCTATTTTCCTGAAGTCATTAATGGCCATGTGGAGTTTTTGTAAGATGATTGTTTCTGACATTTTCTTATTCTTCCTGCCACCCTCTCTCCTTCTCTTTCCTTCCTTCCTTCCTTCCTTCCTTCCTTCCTTCCTTCCTTCCTTCCTTCCTTCCTTCCTTCCTTCCTTCCTTCCTT
>NW_027185867.1:7055066-7063801 GCF_028583685.1 Petaurus breviceps papuanus
CTTCCTTCCTTCCTTCCTTCCTTCCTTCCTTCCTTCCTTCCTTCCTTACTGTAATGGAAATGCAAATTTGGAAGATCTTCCCTGCCCCTAGGCTAAAGTGCACCTGAAGCCTGGAGTGGGAGGCTTGTTTTTCAGTAGATACTTCTTGATTGGCCAGCGAGTCAATAAGGTTGTTACATTCTCTGAGCCAGGAGAAGGCTATATAAGCCCTGCTGTGTAGCTTTGTTTTGGGGGCTCTCTTTGAGAAGTGTTCTGTGATTTGATCTGTATTCTGAAAAGCCGTTGTCCAGAGGGCCCCCCCCCCAGCTTTGAAAAACCCAGATGTTGACTGGGTATGGATGTAATGGTTGGACAGTTTGGAAATCTGTCTACTTGATCTGTTTCTGTCTTGATAATTCTGCCTGTATATTCTAAAGTTCGGGGTGCTGACCTTTTTCCCCTGAACAAGGTAAATGATATATGTCTGACTGATTAAAATAAGCTTGTTAACCCATTTTGAGTTGTTTTCCTTTATCAAAGCAGATCCAAGAACCTGTGCTAGCAGCCACCCTGGGAACACTGGGGTACTTGCTGCTACACTTCCTTCCTTCCTTCCTTCCATGGCTAATGCAGTAAATATATACATATTTGTAATGAGTTTTGTTTTTCTTACCTTCTCAGTAGATGGGGGAGGGGAAGAAAGAGAAAGAATTCAGAACTGAAAATAAAATAAAATTGAATTTTTTTAAAGTATAACTTTTAGAATACAGGGATCCTGATTTCCCTAGATGCTAGAGCTGTATCCAGCAGAAAACCTTCTGTTCTTTGTTGCTATTCAGTAATCAGAAGCATTAAGACTAAGTCCTGCTTCTGGAGTGGATTCCTATTAAGTATTTTTCTGTCTAAGCCAACAAACACAGTACATAGGGAGTCAGTTTTAGAATTAGGAACATCTAGGTTCCTGATTCTGATATACCGTGTTTCCCCGATAATAAGACCTATCCCGAAAATAAGCCCTATTGAAATTGCTACTGTAGTGAAGGTGATCCCCTGCGCTACACGCTACATTACGGTACCCTCTGTATGCACCGTCTCCCCCCCTTGGTGAAATGCACGCCATGCTCCGAGCTGCATCCAATCAGAGCTGCAGCAGTGAGCACGTCATCCTGTTCTTCCCCAGTGATTTGCTTGCTGGTGCCATTGAGAGCAGTGCCTCAGAGGAGAGATGAGACAGGACAACATAAGCTCTCCCCTGAAAATAAGCCCTCTGGTGTTTTTCTTTCCCCAAAAAATAATAAGACAGTGTCTTATTATCGGGGAAACATGGTACTAGCTGTGGGATTATAAATCCCTTAACCTATTGTACCAGGAAACTCTCTAAGACTATAAAATTATAGATGAATTGTCTATCTGCATTAGTGGAGAAAATTTCCATACCAGGAGGTCCCTACATGATGAAATCATAGTGTTGACTCATTTAAACAATATCTGAATGGAGAAAACATAATGGAAAGATTCAAGAGACATTTTCCCATTAAGAAACCATATGACTATTATGGAAGTGTTTTGCATGATTACACATGTACAACCTATGTTGAATTTCTTGCCTTCTCAACGAAGAAGAGAGGAAGGGAGTGAATGTAGAGCTCAAAGTTTTAAAAATGAATGTTAAAGACTGTTTTTACATGCAACTGGGAAAAAAAGATATATAGGCATTGGGGTACAGAAATCTATCTAGCCCTATAGGAAAATAGAAGGGAAAGGGGATAAGAGGTGAGGGGTAGTGATAGAAGGCAGAGCAGATTGGGGGAAGGGGTAATCAGAATGCACACTATTGGGGTGGGAGGAGGGGAGAGATAGGGAGATAATTTAGAACTCAAAATCTTGTGGAAGTGAATGTAAAAACTAAAAATAAATACATTTTTAGATAAAAAAAACAACATAGTAAACAAACAAAAAAAAACCCCAAGTGTTAAAAAATTATTTTAGCATGTAATTGCAGAAAAAATATAATATTATAAATATTTTAAAAATGTTTTTTAAAAAGAAGTTACCCTAAAGATAAAGAGGCTAAAGATCTGGTTTCAAACACTAGCTGTCTCACTTCCTTGTTAGTTGTCCTTGGGCAACTCATTTCACCTCCTTGTGATGGGGCACAGGCTCTGGGGAAGCCCCTGGATTCACCTTCAATCTTCCCACTTGATGACCGATTTGCCTGAGGCCATAAACCTTCCATTACCGCATAACTAGACCCAAATCTCTGTTACCCTTAACCTACACTAGCCCTCCATTGTCCAGCTACTTCCCACCCTTGATTCTATAAAAATATCTATACCCCAAATCTGTTGCCCTTAAACTAGCCTAGCCCTCCATTGTCTGTCATCTCCAGGTACCCTTCAGCTATTTCCCACCCTTAATCCCATTCCTAGAGTCTGACCTCAGGCCTGGTCAAGATCTTCCTTAGACTCCTTCTCAAGACCTTCTCCAAACCCCTATTCCAGACCACCCCTAGATCCCTCCTACAATCTTTCTATCCATCTTGCCTCCATGAAGGGACAGAAATTCAATGTAACTCAGACTCAGTCTGTGTCAGATTGTTCTGACCATCTTGTTCAATACAAACATAACAAATACTTAGGCTCCTTAAGAGCCTACCCATTATGGAGAATCTTTAATAAACTTTGTTTTACTTTGACTGAGGGAAGGCTTGAGTCTTTTGGCAGGATCTGGCATGTTGGTATTTTGGAGTCTCAAGCACACCTAAACCCCAAACCTCAACACTCAACTTCCTTATTGTGAAATGAGTTGATTAGATTAAATGATCTCTGATAGCAACAATAACAACTACTCACATTTCTTTAGCACTCTCATGCTAAGAGTTTTCCTTATAATAGCAATGTGAGGCAGATTCATCAATGAGACAACTGAAGCTCAGGGTCCCTAAGTCATTTTCCAACCCAAGCATTTTGTTTTTATGGTTGGGGGAGAAGGGGGAAAGATTGATCCCAGATCTGGAGCATTTCACCCAAACTTCCTTACTTCACAATTCTGACACACATAGGTCGTCTAGGTATGTTTCTCTGGGGCTAATCTAGACTAGCTCTATTCTTATGCTCCTATAAAGTTAATAAGTTTCAGGATTGGGACATGTATATCTAACTTTTGGTCTACTTGTAATACCAGGAAGGATGAAATTTTGCCTCCAACTCTCTCATTTCTAAGAGATTCTTTCATCACCCAGTTGTGTAAGTTTTATGTATTCTGGCGGACTGGAATAATTTTCATTGGAAGTTTACCAGTATATAATCTCCGATCATGGTGAGTCCCAGCTGATTAGCAATTCATCATGTGTATGGTCACTTCCATATGATGAATTATTCTTTTTTTTAAGAATTTTATTTTTTACATAAAAAAATGTCTACCCTTCTATAGCCACTAATGTCTCAAATATGCTCCTAACCACATTTGAAAGCCTGTTGCTACACTATTTACTTGGAGGGGCTCTTTTGGTCTGTCAGATGGGTGTTCTCTTTTCTGCCAACCATGGTACCAAATTGTGAATTTGTTTTTTTTAATTACAACCTAGATTTATACACTTTAAAAAATTTCTTTGTTTATTCTATGGTAAACAGAAATGTCTTAAAACTTGTAGCAAAATAAGTATCCTGAAAGCCTAGGATATTGCAAAGAACTGATTAATGCATTAATTGAAAAATCAAGACATACTTTTTTTTTTAAAATTCTAAGCTTATCTGAGAATTAATTTCCTCTCAAAATTAGATTATTCTTATTAGATACTATTAGTGTCCTGCTTCAGGGTATTGTATACAGAGTAGATGCAGTTCTACCCATGTACAGTACCAGTGGCATACATTAAGAGAGTGCTTTAAAGTTTTTGTTTTGTTTTTTTGGAGGGGGGAAGGCAGGGCAATTGAGGTTAAGTGACTTATCCAAGGTCACACAGCTAGTAACTGTCAAGTATCTGACGTCAATTTTAACTTAGGTCCTCCTAACTCCAGGGTTGGTGCTCTATTCACTGTGCCACTTAGCTGCCCCCTAAAGTTTACAGAGTTCTTTCTTTACACATTCCTTGTGAAGGAGATAGTGTATCATTCTCTCTCTCTCTTTCTCAAAAGAGACAATTGCAACCAACAGATGGCACTGTTTGGCAAGGTTTGGGGATTTAAAGTATGAAGTGAAGGCCAGAGGCACTCAGTCTTCTACCTTCCTCCCCACCTTTTGAATGTGGCAGGTCAGGACTACCTTTTTTCTCCACTTGTCAGCTTAGGAGCCTTGACCTTTCTGCAGCTTTACTTTGATATTTACTCTGGAGGCCAAAAGCTTTACTGAAATGTCTGTTTTCTTGGAGTTATTAAACATTTACTAGCTTTTTATTATTGTTGTCCAGTCATTTTCAGTTGTGTCTGACTCTTCATGACCTCATTCAGAGTTTCCTTGGCAAAGACACTGGAGTGGATTGATATTTCCTTTTCCTGCTCATTTTATAGATGGGGAAACTGAGGCAAATATGGTTACGTGATTTGCCCAAGGTCACACACCTACTATACTTCTAAGTTCAGGTTTGAACTCAACGTTTTTCTTCCTCTATTCCAAAGTCAGACACAACAGAAAATGACTGAACAACAATAATATAAAGCTAGTAAATGAGGATAATAATAGCACCCACCTCCCAAGGTTGTCATTAGTATCCAAAGAGATCATGTTTGTTTTTGTTTTTTTGGAGGGGGGAAGGCAGGGCAATTGAGGTTAAAGTGATTTGCCTAAGGTCACACAGCTAGTAGGTGTGTCAAGTGTCTGAATACAGATTTGAACTCAGTTCCTCCTGACTCCAGGGTTGGTGCTCTATTCACTTCGCCACCTAGCTGCCCCATGAGATCATATTTGTAAAACATTTTGTAAACCTTGAAGTACAACTTGATCCTTATAATCCTCTCATCAGATTGCTAGGACAGGCAATAATACTCATTTTACAGATGAGGAAATTGAGGTTTAAGAGAGGTGAAGCAGCTTACTAACAGTCATAGAACAAGTGAATGACAGACCAGGCCTACAACATGGGTCCCCTGACTTTAAAATTAGAGTCACAGGATTTCCTGTGCCCTGGTGTCTGGTCAAATGGGTCATGTTGTCTTCAAACTGATTATCAGGGATTGAGAACAGGTCTGGAGGTTTAAAGTCCTAAGTTATAATGTAGAATTGCGCAATCACTGACACGCTGATCCTGGGTGATTTCACTATTTCCTTGTCCAAGTTCATACTTTAGAGTTCACAAATATAGGTTCCCACTAAGATGGAGATTTCTTGAACCGCACTCGTAGACTTTTGATACTTTAATATTTTGTCTAAAACTATTCCTTTTCTCCAATAGCGCTTTAACCAAGGGACCTGATCAAATAAGATAATTAATGTAAAGTGCTTTGCAAGTTTCAAAGGGCTATATAAAGGTGAGCTATTGTTTTTCCCATTCTTCTCACATTATATATCTGAGATCAGACATGTCAAGTTCTGAAATAAATCAAAGCCATGAGTTGAGGAATAAAACCTCTTTAATTGGTATAACAGGGTAGCAAATCTGCCACCCTGGGGCATGTCCAGTGGATTTCCCAACCAAAGAGACCCAAGAAAATGTTTTTGGGGGAGGGAGGAGATAGGTGAGATAGGAAGGCTTGGTCATGGGACCACAGTGGCCCTTCACAATCCGGGAAAAGAAAACCACTTCATTCTGGCTATTTTGCCCTTCATGTCATGAATCCCAGTAGAAAGGGGCAGACTTCAGGAGCTAGATCCAGCTCAAGCTAGGCTCTTTACAAGGTAAAATCCCAGGGTGGAGGGACTTAGGGTGTGGTTCAGTTCAACCTAATGGAGAGTAAATAGCTTAAGAGTAGGAATACAAGGACAATACTAAAATTCTGACATTATTAGGTTCATTTAAGGAAGTGGCAAGTAATAGTGATGAGGTGCAGGCTCTGGGAACCCCCTTGAACTCTGATTGGATTATCCCATTTTTGATGAGGCATTTGCATGAGGCCATAAGCCTTACAACAGACCTCTGTTGCTAGCCTAGCCCTCCATTGTCCATTTACTTCCCACCCTTGAGCCTATCAAAGTATCAATTCACCCTTGAACTGGCCTAGCCCACCTTCATCAGTAGTCTCCAGGTAGCCTCCAGCAACCTCCCACCCTTAATCACTCATTTACCTCTTTAACTCCTTCTGAAAACCCTCTCCAAACTCCTCCTCTAGACCACTCCTAGATTCGTCCCATAACCTTCTGTATTCATTATTAACAATTTCTGTCTTTATATTAACAATTTTTCTGCCAGATAGAAGAAACAAAAGCAATCATTGTATTCATTTGCACAACAGTCCTCCGAATTGTAAAAGAACAATGGTCAAATAATGATATGTTTTAGGTTATATTTGAAAATGAGGTTATATTTACATTAGGTTTGAATATGTTTTGGGTTATATTTTAATAATAATATTGTTGTTGCTGTTATTATTGATAATGTCAAGGTATTAGGAGAAACCCTGTTTTCCAGAGCTAAGGCTCAGTAAGCAAGCTGTGCCCTGAGCTTGGCATAACAACAATCCTTTGCACTCACCCTCTGGTTGATCTCAGCCACAGCAAAATACCAGAACTGTTTCATATAATTATTGTATTGCTTTGACCATTACCAGGTGTTTTCTGAGCTTGGACAAGCACTTGCTGTATCCATGTTCCAGTCATGAAGTCCTGCTATGAATCAAACTTCTCTCAATGTTGCTGTTACCCTTCATTGTCAGGGCTAAAGCTCACTGTGTGACCGTTGGTAGAAGTATTGAGATCTCTCCACAATAAAGCAAGGCCCTGACTAGGGGTGGGGATCTGGCACATATGTTCTTGCTTGCAAGCCGTTTCTCTCACTTTGAAATTAAACTACTGTTGATTCCTGACTCTCCTGTTTCTATCCTGCTCTGTTTGGTTCCAGTCACCCACATGTTAGAAGCCTTATTGGTATGGTTGACAACAACGAAAATAATCTTATTCCCATCATATTTGATGGAATTTAGAAACTGCCCTGGGACAAGTTGCTATCCTGTGATCATTCTTTTATATATTTAGTATTCTGTGGAGGTGATTTTTGTAATTGAATTAAAATATTGCCACATAAGATATTCTTCTGTAGGCCACTGATAACACTTTGGGGACAACTCTAATGTCAGATAGGATGATGGGAATGATATGTACTTTATACTATTCCCACATGGTTTTGATTTCTTCTGCAAGACCTCTATATTTTAGAAGCTTTTCAATCAAAGTAGCTTAGAAATTTTGAGTATTTGTTATGGCAATGTTTATTTAAATTTTCTTAAATTTTTATGACTCAATGTTGTCTGCAACAGTTTTGTCTGTGATTGTGGTGAGGTTCCAGAATAATTTATTTGTCAAATTTGCTCAAGGCTCTCTTGAGGTCTATATTTGTGGTATGGGTCATTCGTTAGTTTATAAAAGATTGCAAACTTCCAGTGCATAATTTTAGCCACTTCTTGCTAAGTATTTGGTAAGTGCAAAGGTTTTGCAACCTGCAGTGATGTGTTGCACAGTTTGTTTCCTTGCACAATCTACATTGATCAATGTCTCAGTCCCTTAAGGATTATCTTTCTGCAGTTTTCAGTGGCCATGACAGCATTATTTTGTTTTTCTCATTTGTTTTTATTATTACTTATACCAAACTGGTAATATTTCAGTAACTTCACTGAAATGATAATCTTCATCAATCAGTCCCTAATTCTTTCCTACTTCTACTTGGCCTCTCATTCCTCACCCCCTAAAAACCAAAAAAACCCGAGTCTAAATCTGGTCATCTTACCAGGACACCAGAGATATAGCATGTTGGGGTTAGATCCTACATTTAATACTTCCTAGCTGTTTGACTTTGGGTAAGTCACTTAACTTTTATGTATTTCTCACATTTCCTTAAATACTTAACTTCGAAGTCAACAGTCTGACTATGGTCTATGTTGGTGGAGAGCTCTCCCAAGCCGGGAATCCCCTATCCTCATTGAATCACAGATCTTATGCTTCTGGTGACTCCATAGACATGATCTTAAAATCATCAGACACTGTCTTGGATTAAATGGGGAAGGCTTTGAAAATGAGGCACCACTCTGTGGACTGCAGTTCCAAATTTCAACTTCTTGTTCTAGTAACAGAGTTATGACTGGGGGTAGGTAAGCTATGTAATATAGATGAGGAGGGGCATAACAAGAAACCCTTTAATATTATCTTTTCTAAATGCCCATCAGTTAATACCAGAATGTTCCATACTATGTAGATATGTGTTTTTTGATAAGTTGGGTTTCATGTCCTTCAGTCCACAGAGTCTACAGATGAGATGAGGAGACTTGCCCAAGGTCATACACATGGTAAGTAGTAGATACAGAATTTAAACCTAGGTCCTCTGACTTCCAAAAAGTGTTTGTTATGCTATGTAGTTGAGATCATGTCTGTCTATTTTACCACATGTCTAGGACATGTCTCTTGGGTCCCTTTGTACTTGAGGCACAGTGAGGGTGTGGTCCCAGGGAAGGGAAGGCAGTTCCAGGGAGTTATCGCCCTGTTTACCACTGAGAAACCACCCTGGAGCACCTGAGGAAATGGGAGTGGGGAAATGGCGCTGTCTACATATTTTAGCTATTTCCAGCACAGCAATGACTCCATCCCAACATTCTAGCATCCCAGATCATTGCTGC